>NC_133617.1:301335174-301637396 GCF_048593235.1 Sminthopsis crassicaudata | reverse complement strand
ATAGGAAATCTTTACTTACTAAATGCTCTAAAATTCATTTGTAAATGATTTCACTGGAACTTGGAACACATTTTCTCATAGGAACAATATTATAAATTGTGGATAATTCCCAGGTTATTACCTCAAAAGTCTAACACATAACAAAAAAATACTACACTTTTATTGGAGAAGGAAAAATAACATATAAATAGCAATGTTTCTACTGGTGTTTATCTTTAGTAAGAAGGCAACTAGATGACCTTTGTGATCCTTTCTATTCAAAAGATTCTATTATAATTCATACATAGAAGTCTTAAGAGTAGATTGAAAGGACTAATTAAATTGAGGGAACTAAAGAAAGTGGACCATAAAAAAGAAAAATGGAGGTAGGGGTACATGAGGAGACAGGAGAGTGATAGAGACCCTAGTTTTATTTATTCCACTATCCCAGATTCCGGGTATACACATCTTTTTGACCTTTTGAACACCTATGCTTGAATGCCTATGTTTAAGAACCAAACTCTAAGATTCAACCTCTAATGGATGAATGTGGTAGCACTCTTGTCACAGTATGTGACAAAAGGAAGACTCAATAAATAGAGAAAGATGTTTTGTTATCTAAGATAGCATCATACAAGCGGCTTTGATCATATATCATCAAAAAATTATACTCTGAATATTTACTTCTTTATAAATCATGATACTATTTCAGTAATAATTACATATTCTAAAACATATGAAAATAAAAATAAAAATATTTTGAAAATATTATTTGAAAAACCTCTTTGCTCTCACCAAAATATAGTATTTTGGTGAGAACAACATGAAAAATTATGCTTTATTATAAATCATATTTTAAAACTCTGTGATATAACAATTTGAAGGTCTGGTTCTAAGTTCTGTTTATTTTTGATACTTGACTTTAATAGCTGTCACAATTGAAGAAGATACATCACAAAGACACATAGATCCAAATGGAAGAAATGCATTGTTGGCTGTGCTTGCTAAATCATGATACTCATTTTTCATTCCTATCTACCAATTATGCAAAGGTCTTTGTTGAATCTCAGCTAACAAATTTCCACTTTCAATCAGTCATTCTTGAAAACTAATCAAATTCTGCTGTATTTTTGTTCTTTTAACAAATGTGTTCAGAAACTTTTCATTTGAAAGAGAGGTAAGAAAAAAATTCTCTTAAGTTTCATAAGTATGCACATATGAGTTTTTATAGGCAACATATCGTTTTCTATAAGCCAGAGTGGAAAAGATAACTATCTAAGAAGTGGGTATGAACCACAGAGTCAAACACTACAAAGAAGTCAAGAAGGATGACAACTGAGAATAATAGATAAACAGATTTGGCAATTAAAAAATCATTAGTGATTTACAAAAAGATCTACAAGGAAGCAAAGAAAAGATGGATTGCTCAGGAAAAAAATGTGTACTATTTATTACATAGGCTTTCTTGAAATGAAAATGTATTGCTTTATATTTTGAATCCTCTTATATTTTTCTATGCATATGGCAATGTTTTTGCTTCTATTTTATATTTAAGTTCAAAATAAATAATTTTCTTTAAAAGAAATCATTAGTATCTATCTTTGAAAAGTGTAGAAAAGTTCAATTGATGAGGAATCAAGTATAAAGAGGTTGAGAAACTGAGCATTTCCCTTAATGGCAGTAGGGAAGTCAGGGAAATATCATGCTATAATAAAAATAACAGTATAAGAAAAGTGACATACAATGGGAATCACATTCTGTATCTTACTGTGTACTACCAAAACAAAAATGGGAGAAAAATGTTTTGTTTGTTTTCTACAAAGCACTAGTAGCACAGGATCTGCTTGAAATTCCTGAATCAATCATGAAGTGATCTAGGGGCAGGAGGGGTTATATATGGAGATGCTAGGAAAGAGGAATTTTGTCTTCTATATTCTTTGGGTACTAGTATTTGGTTAGGTTCTAACTGCCTTGAAGTATTAATAACTGATGAAGCCAAAGAAAGTCAGGAATGAAAGACAAGGCTCAATATGTAATGCTGGAGAAATTGAGGCAAGATAGAGATTAGAGAGAATTTAATAATTTATTTAAAAGGGAGAGATTTACTGGGACCAAATGGATCCATGGTTTGATCCCAGGGCTGAATGAATCCAGCAAACAATGTGAGTTCTCAATGACCTATATACACATGGCTTAGACTCAGGGGGCAGATTGAGGCAGGGGTGGAGTCAGGGTGCTGAGAACGGGAATGGGACTCTGATAGGGTGGGGCAAGTCACCAGAGATGGGATGACTTTAAGGGGAGCAAGAACCCTGGAGATGAGGAGAATTATCTTGATAAGATGATATCTGATATTCTAATAGCTTGGGATGGGGAGAGGCATTCTGATATTTTAAAATATAAGATCTTTTATCCTTATCAAATATTCTAATTAAGAGGGAGGGATGATTTTGCAGGATAGAGCAGAACAATTATAAACTGAAGCAGAACAATTTGGGAAACCAAGGCAGGGCAATTTAGGGAAACTGAGTCAGGATAATTAGGGAAACTGAGTCAGGACAATAAAAGGGAACTGTGGCATAACAAATAATAGGGAAAGTGGATGGTACAGTTATATTACACAGTTGTCTACAGAAGATTTTATGAAAATGAAATTCAATCCATCTTCTCACCCTGTGAGAAGTCATCTTTTCAACCTCTTTTAGGGTTATGCTATTATCCTCCCTCAGATAGCTATGGCCCCCACTTTGGAACCCTTGATCTAAGGTACCAGGAAAAGCTACCCCCTGCTCTAATTTTGTACTTAGTGGGGATAAAGAAAATTACATATGTTAAAGCATCTTGAAAAAACTGAGTCTATAAATGTGAGGTGCTATCATTACCAGAAGATCTAATTCTAAAAATACTTAAGTTGCATTATATACCTACATTGTATCATCTCTTTTAGCAAGAAGGATTTTTTTAAAAGCCTGGAATTAATGTAGTTGAGATTACATACACACACACGCACATGTGTGTGTGTGTGTATGTATGAACATATCTGAAGAAATAATAGAGTAATTAAATCAACTAAAAATCATTTATTAGATTTCTACTATGGACTGGACAATGTGAGATATACTGAGGATATAAGAATAAAAGTCAAAAGAAAACATATAATCGAAAGCTTAGTACTGTGGTATAGTGCAACAAGAGCTCAAGAGTTCATGCAAGAGGAGAAATCATTAAGGATCAGAGTAATGAGAAGGCTATATGAAAAAGAATGGCCTCTAAAGGATGGGGAGGATTTGGAATTAGATTCAAGTTCAATCTTCCGACACATACAGATTCTTTGATCCTGGGCAACTCCCTTGACCATTCAGTTCCAGCTGGCCATACTCTAAAACTAAATAAACTGCTCATCTGCATTTGTTGAGCGAGTTTCCTTATTTAGCAGGAGCTAAACTGAGTCAGAGCCAGAGAAAACAATCAGACTGGAGGTGGGAGCTTGGAGCCAAGGAGAAAGAGATTCATTTCCATCTTCATCAGTCTTGTGGTAGCAGGCCTATCCTCCTGCATTTTCTCCACCAAGACCTCCAGAAGGCCTTTAAGAAAGCTGCTCAAGCTCTTTTTGTAGTGGCTAGAAACTGGAAGATGAATGGATGCCCATCAATTGGAGAATGGTTGGGTAAATTATGGTATATGAAGGATTTGGAATATTATTGCTCTGTAAGAAATGACCAGCAGGAGGAATACAGAGAGGCTTGGAGAGACTTACATCAACTGATGCTGAGTGAAATGAACAGAACCAGAAGATCGCTGTACACTTCAATGTTGTATGAAGAGGTATTCTGATGGAAGTGGGTATCTTCAACATAAAGAAGATCCAACTCACTTCCAGTTGATCAATGATGGACAGAAACAACTACACCCAGAGAAGGAACACTGGGAAGTGAATGTAAATTGTTAGCATTACTGTCTATCTACCCAGGTTACTTATACCTTTGGAATCTAATACTTAATGTGCAACAAGAAAATGGGATTTACACACATATATTGTATCTAGGTTATATTGTACCACATGTAAAAATGTATGGGATTGCCTGTCATCTAGGGGAGGGAGTAAAGGGAGGGAGGGGATAATTTGGAAAAATGAATACAAGGGATAATGTTATAAAAAAAATTACTCATGCATATATACTGTCAAAAAAAATTATAACTAAAAAAAGAAAGAAAGAAAGCTGCCCAGTCCCAGGCAAAGAAAATAGATTGTGAAGGAGATAATAGAGGATTTAGACTTTGAACACCTGCTATTCTTGTGGTGATTACTGAACTGAAAATAAGGCTGTCCCAGAGACAAAGACCTCCAGAAAAACAATACAACATTACACAATACAACAAAATCACAGGGCCTGTCCCCATCCTCAATCCCAAAATTAAATAAATATGAGTTAGCATTATTAGCAAATGATCTAAATCTAAAAACACCTCTAATGAACCTAATCTAAATCCCAAAAGCTCACAACCATTATTCTTCTATGATTTCTAAAACTTTATAACTTTACTTTTTTCTCTTATAATAAAAAAATTAGAAATCTTTATATGGTATTTCAAAGTTTGTAAAGGGTTTTCCTTTTGTTTCTCATCAACTCTTTCATACAAATATATAAATCTTCATCCATTTTGGCTTCTCTATATACTATTGATCTCCTTTTCTCTTTGGATATTCTCTCTCTTCTTGGGGTTCTAGTAACACTGATATCTTTTTGTTCTTCTCACAACTCAGGTTCATTGGCTGGATCATTCCCCTACTTGATTGGCCCAACAGATCTACTCTAGATTCCTCTTCTCTCCTTTTCTTTCCTCACCTTTCTATTATACTCCATCACTTAGTGATGCCATGCCATTAGTTCCAATTAATGTTTATTATCTTTATATGTATATATTATATATTTCTCCCACATATATAAATACATATATATATATATATATATATATGTAAATACACTCACAGACGCATAGATATTCAGTCCTAATAAATTTCAGACCTCTAGTCCCATATCACTGTCTAATGTATATTTCAATTTGGATGTTCTATAAGCATTTAAAATTCAACATGTGTAAAACAAAACTCATTATCTTCCCTCATCCCAAACTCATCCCTTTTCCAAATTTTCCTACCTTTGGCTATACCACTGTTCTAATTAACTAAGTTAACTCTTCCTCATCCCATTTATCTAGCATTTGTTTCCTTCTCTTTACTCACATGGTAATCATTATGGTTAAGATATTCATCATCCTTCTCATCTACTGAAAAAGACTTAATTGGTTTCATTGTTTCAAATCTCTCCCTTCTCAAATCCATCATCCACAGAGTTGCCAAAGTAATTTTCATAAAGCATAAGATTACCCATGACAACCTCCTATGCAATAAAATTCAGTGATTCTTTATTACCTCTAAGATAAAATATGAACCTGTTGGTTTGGCATTTAAACCCCTTTACAACTTACATTTATAAGCTTACATTATTTCGCTTCCTATATTCCACTGTCCATTCAAACTGGACTTAACATTTCTCACTCATGACACTTTATTCAGACCCACTGGTTTCTACTCATTGTCCCTCATGCACATTCTCACTCATTACCTCTCAGAATCTCCAGTTTCTTTGAAATTCAGTTCAAATGCCACCTTCTACATAAGACCTTTTCTGATCATCCCAGCTGCTAGTGCCTCCCCCTAAATCTATATATTTGTAAAATCTATAGACATTATTATATCTATAGATGTGCTATATCAGAAAGTATTAAAGTATAAATAATAATAAAGCATATTCTTTCATTTTGTTCTCAGAAAAATATATTTTATTGAAAACAAGTAGATTTTTCTGATTATTAAAACAATATTTTCAAAATATTTCAAAAATTTTATTTTTGTCTGAGTTTTCAAGTGTAGTAATACCATGTATATACATCTATTATATCTATCATATCTATTATGATAGATATCTATAAGACAGGTAAAGTTTTAATAGGTTTGCACTAACACTTTTGAGTATATGAACATAGACAGATAGATAGATAAAGTGTATATACAATTTGTTTCCCTCTCAAAGACTATAAAATGAGTGAAGGCAAGTTCTGCTTTGTTTTTGTGTTTTCAATGCCCAAGGTCTAGCATAGTACTTGGCAAATAGCAGGCATTTTAATAAATGTTTGTGGATTGAGTCAATCAAGAAAGCCTCACTCTGTCTTATACTCTTATATATTCTAAGTACCCAAAGTATATATTCAAAGAAGGGTGCAGTTTGGTATAATGTAAAGTTCTATCGTCTCTCAATTGTAATCCTTCTCTGGGAGGAGGTTTGCTTGTCCAGGCCCAATGTTGTTTTCTTTTATCCTCCCAGAGAATGGGCATGTGAAAACTCAGGGGCTTGTGGGAAATACTTCAACCAATGAACTTGCTCCTTTTAAAGGTGTAAACTCCTTTAAATATGTAAACTCCTTTTCAGAAGTCTAAAGGTAAAAATTCCTTTTAAAGGTTTGAACTAAAGGTGTGAATTCTGAGCTAGAGAATTGTTTAGACAACCTGAGTTATCACCTTGTAATCCTAACAGTATAATGGAAAATATTTTGGTTAGAATACTTAAATCCTATCTTGTTTTACCATTTATGACTAATGTGAGCAAGAGCAAGTCACTTCACCTCCTGGGACCTCAATTTTCTTATTGGTAAAATAAGGTGGGTTATGTTAAATGACCTCTGAGGTCTGTTATAACTCTAAATCTATAATTCTATGCACAGATTCAAGACTATTATTTGTTGGAAGGATGAAGGCTGAATAAAGAAATAAAAGTTAATTTTAATTCAAAATTCTGTGTTTATTCCTAAGGATATTAGTCAGCCAATCCAGCTGTGGTGCTAGGTTGAGTCATCACTGTACTATATAAGTCACTTCTTGTTGTTCTGAACTAGGAGACTCCATAATATTTGCATTTAAAAAGATCCCCCCCCCCCAAAAAAATAAGCAAGTGGGTTGGCATTTGAGAATGCAACCTTTAATATAAATATAATGTCTCTCGTTAGAATTTTTTTTATCTATACACTTTGAGAAAAAGAATTTTCTTTAAATAAAATTTACTTCAGTATGACATAATAGTATAATAATAATTATTATTATAATCACATTTATAAAGCTTTTCAAAAGTTTGCGAAGCACTTATATAGATCATTTTATAAGGAAGGTATTATAAATTTTAATAATCTCCTAGATGAGGAAACTGAGATGCTAGGGATATTCACCCACTTACTAGAAGTATTACACAAGTAGAGTTTTCTAATCTAAATTTTTCTAATCCAAGTCTCTTCTGACTCCCAACGCCACTACTTTTTGCATTATGATAGGCATAAAAATTATTTACAATAAAATATAAATAGATCTTATGAATTGGTTCTCCCTGTCAAATTAATTCTAATCCAGCTCAAGAAATATATACACCACCACTGAAATTGCAAAAGGAGGAGGGAATTCTTATATACTTTTGAGGAGAAGGATTCTATCTTGCTCTATTCCTTCTTAAGAATGTGCCATAGTTAAGACCACCAACTACTTCTGGACATTATATAACATGATACAAAAGATTAAAAAGGGAAATGGGAATTAGGGGTAAGAGAAATGCTAAAGAAACTCCTGCCATGTAAATTAGAAGAAAGCTAGAAGGGCTCAACAAGGAAGATCAGAACAGATGGGGTCAATCAGAGACCAGTAGGAGGGGAAGATACTCTACTCAGAAAATAGTGCCTAAGTCCTCTAGAGGAAAATACTTTAGCTCTGGTTGGCTGAAAGGACAGCTGGAGCCTCACATGAGACAACTTGAAGTTAAGAGAAAACTTTAAGAAAGAGAGCAAAAGAGTTCCTTTCGACTGAAAGAAAAATAAACCTCATTAACTTCTGTATTAATCAAGGATTGTCTCTATTCAAATGTATAGATGCTCAAATATTTGAATTTTCCTCCTAAAATTTTATCATTTGAAAGAAAGTGCATTTTCTTAGAAAACTTCTGTATGATTTCCATATTTATTACAAAGTGGAATGTTTCATATAGCTGAAAATACTGCAAAGTGAGAAAAACGACAATGAAAAACTCATGTAGTTATTTATAGTTGTTTTTAAGTTCTTAAAATTAACCTTTGAGAAATATTATATATGAATAAATGTTATTTGAATGATTTATCTTTACTCTCTTCAATATTACTGCAGACAAGCAGAGCAACAGGGACATTAATATGATTCTGGAGCATAGATGACTTCACTCCTCAGCTTTGAAGAGAGGTGATAGATTCAAGGTGTACAATGAGATATATTTTTTTTTATATAGAACAATTTAAAAATCTGTTTTGTTCAACTGTGCATATCTGTTACAAGGGTTTTGTTTTTTCTCTTTTCTGTGGAAGCATGGGAGGGAAAAAACATAAAATGCTTTTTAATTGAAAAGTAATTTAAAAAAAACATATCTTTAACTAATAACTAATGGCTACAAACTAACTTATTACTCACTGGCTTGCACAATGATCTCTCCTCATTCCCTTTTCCTTCTCTCCCTTAATTCTCCCTTCTTTTCTCCCTATTCATTTCCTCTTAATTATTACTCCCTCTTTTAGTCTAGTGGTATTACAGAAACAAACAACATTGCTTGCTAACCTCCCTCAGAAGTGTAAGATGTGAATTGTCAACACAACGAGGAGATAGCTTTCATTTCCATGACTGTCTTTTCTTTGCAGTGGAGGCGCTATAAGATCCTATTCTGCTCTGAGCTTCCTGGTTTGTGGGAAGCAATAGAAGCAAACAGTACATTTCCCAGTTAATGTTTCTAAATAGTTCTCCTCTTTTCCACTAGCCAGCCTCCAACACCATCATCTACCCTAAGGGAGCAGCAGAGAAGGTCTCTATCTCTACTTGAGCTACACTTGTGTCACAACTGAAAGATTGAACAAATATTACTTTCTTAGCCTCACTTGAATTTAGATTCTTTGTATTCAAATCACTTAACATTTATCTAATATTACTTACCCTTTACATCAATGGATTAAGAAACAGATGAATAAATATGTAACAGATTATTAATTTGAAATGTTATGGATATCTAGAAATCAAAATTGATAGGATAATTTCATTCGCTGACTATAAAAAAAAATAAGTATTGTGTTTTTAATAAAAAGTGTCCTCTATGGGCCGAATTATAGAGGAAAGCCCATGAACTGTCTTTGAAAATTGTGTGATGCTCTCAATGAACTCCTGTTTCTCCCTAAGACAAAGGCCTCTATCTTTAGTATCAGTATTCTTCCTGTCAGGGGCAGAATGCAGTATTGGAAAGGAAATGATCTCACAGTCAGGAAGATCTGGACTCAAGACCCATCTCTGATCCACACTAACTGGCTCTGTGACCCTGAAGAACTACTTTATTTCTCAAGGCTCTGGATAACTCTCTAAGAAAGGTTAAGTTGCCGAGAAGGTGCATTAACCTATAATAGCTTCAATCCCTGTTACTGTCCCTAATTCTTTCTGTCATGTTTTCTGCCTGGAAGTTAAAAAATATAACATTCTCTGAAAATTAAATTTATAGGACACCTAAAGCGAAAAGGAGAAATATACAGTGGGTATGAATAGGCTGAAATATTACAAACAGAACTGTGGAGGAGAAGCTGTATCAGATCTATGACTAAAAGAGGATGTAGAATAGTCACACAGTCAAAAGGATAATAAAAATAATAACTAATATTTATATGGCACTTACTCTGTGTCAGGCACTATGCTAGGTGCTTTACAATTATTTTCTCCTTTGGTACTAACAACAACCCTGTGAAGAAGGTGCTATTATCATCTCGATTTTATAGATAGGAAAACTGAGTCATAAAGGGGCAAATGATTTGCTCAGGGACTCAGAGCAAGTCAGTGTCTAAAACAGATTTTGAATTCAGGTCTTTATCCTCAGTGCCATCTAGCTATCTAAGTAATTAAGTTGTCTTGAAAATCAATAAACAGTCCCTACACTACACAACATAAGAAGGAGTAAATGGGTAATAATCCATCATTGGAAGATAATAAGCTTCTATGGGATCACAATATCACAAAAATGCAGAGGCAAAAGGCATATTTAAAATATATCCTGAGAATAAGTAATTAAGAAAGAGAAAAAAATCTTCTACGCATCTTTCTTTTAAATCTATACCCTTGGATAGTGTGCTCATTAACACAGTGTCCTTCCCCCAGGCCTAGACAAATATTACAGAAGGTACAGTACCAGCTGAAATTGAAAGAAACTTTCCATAGAAAGTAGTACTTCAAAGAAAATGACATTCTTTTGGCCAATTTTTGTTTAAATCTTTTAGGAGATTTTTTTTTTTAATTAGTCCATCTTTCTTACTCCAGTCTCTGATTGATAGGAGTTTCTTCATGGTACTTCCACATATACAGTGAAAAATTGGATGAATTTGAAGGAACAGGACCTAAGTATGAATTGCAACTGCAACTCCCTACAAATGTGTCTCTGAATAAGTCATTTCACCAGGGTGGGCTTCAGTTACCCTACGTATAAAATGGAGATATCTAGATAAGCTTTATCTAAAGCCCCTTTATTGCTCCAGATCTATGATCTATGACCTGCTGTTATAAGGAAGAGAAGGATATTTGCTTCCACTAAACTATTCTGATATCTCATAGTATGTGGAAATGAAACTGTATGACTGGAGGATACACCACCAAAGAATAAGTCTGGTTAGACTTTGCCAAGATGCAAAAGCTTTGAGTAAAAGCCTAGCATCAAACTGAACATGCTTGTTGTCAGAGAATCAGTCTAACTGATTCTGGAGAAGCTGGTCTCCAGAAGGTTAGTCACCAAGTAATGAATGGGCTGTAGGCAACATGGTGGTGGATAGCGAATTAGACCTGCAGTCAGGAAAATCTGAGATTAATTGGCTTTAGACACTACTAACTGTAAACCTGGGCAAGTCACTTCATCTTAACTTACTCTCCTCTCAGCCCTCTCCCCCCAAAAATGTTTCTTAATATTAAAAAAAAGCAAAAAAATAAATAAATTAAATTGAAAGGCTGTGAGCCATATGGGCAAAGGAAGTATCTAGTTACATGGATGAACCAAAATGAAGAAAAACACCAAATTAAAAATAATTTTAATGAAATCAAGGAAAAAAAATAGTAAAAGAATAAAAAGTCTGTTTATCAATATTTTTCATTTATTTAAAATGCCTTCAATAACAAAGAACCCTTCAGTCTTTCCATCAAGCTCTAAATGGAAAGATAAAAATGATATCTCAGGAGTTCAGTTTCCTTAAGGTCTAAGAAAAATATTAAGAGATGGAGTTATTTTGCCATTTGAAAAATAAAAAATAAAAGTCATTTCTTGTAACTGCATAAAATTTCATTAACCAAATCTAACATTTTCCCATGACTAAAAAATTTATGATTTATAAATAAGAATATATTATATTTCCTAGTTTAATGAAATGATAATAAATTAAATGCTGTGAAGATTATATAATGAGATTGATGAAATAGGAAGGCTCACAACTTTAAAAAGTATTTTTGATAAATATTCTAAAATTTCTATTAGGAATGAGTCTCTTCAAATTTACATGTACCTTTTAAATAGGAAAGATAATTCCAATTTTGTGGAGAACCAAAATTCATTTGCTAAAATTTAAATATATATATTTCATTTCTCCAGTATTGTTTTCTAAATGTGATATAAATCAGAATTTTATTCTCTTAAATCATTTAATAAATAATATTCTTTGCTCTTAGGAATAAAGTGTAATATTCCCTATATTTTTCTACTTTCCTTTAAAGAATTCAGATAGCCTTTTGATTTATCTCCTAGATTGACAACTTTATTATTCCAGAGGCTACTTCACTTGCCCTTTACAATGTTTATAATGTTTCTCCATCCACATCCCCCTCCCATCCTTAAATCCATCTGATGCTTTTCCAAAAATAAATTAATCTTTGCAGCATTTGTTAATTTCTATCCATACAGTGCATAACACTTCTTGAATTCTCTGCCTAGTCATCCATCTCCACCTGCTGGCTTAATTGGTAAAATGCAAGCCTATGCCCAAAGTTCTTTCAATCTATCTTATTTCTGATAGAAGTTTCAAGTAGGAACTTAATTTCTCTTGAAAAAGGAACACATTTTTCTTTTCCATGGATAAATGGTAAACTGAAACACACAAAATGACCATTTTAAGATAATTTAATGCACATTTAAGTCACAGTAACATGTCTGAAAGGATAGTAAAATAATCAATTTAGAATCCATGTTTCTCTGACCTCTTTTGAACACACTTCACAATGACAATACTACCTGCCCTTTTAGGATTATCTTAAAAGCTGAAAGATGCCAACTTTTGGGAATATTTTTGCATTTAGTAGGAGCTTCTGGATCTTTGGCATATATTCTTGGCTTCTATATGAGGCTTCTACTTTTCCACTTTGCCTCTGGGTATGTCAAATGCTTAGGTTATTAAAGATATACTATACATTCCCAGTACCTTCTTTTAAAATTCATGATTAATTTCACTGTAGCAGCACCTCTCTTTATGCAATAGCCATGTTCCTGAAAAGCTGTATATAGATCAAATTTTTTTAAAAGTTATATTTTAAATGCATTATGGGAGCTCATTATTTAAATCAACTCAAGGTGGAATCCTTTTGTAATGCAAACACGAACCTGCCATTTTATCCATTTTCTAAATTTATATTTTCTTTTGTTCACTTTTTTTAAAAAATGGTAGTTATTGAGTGCCTAATATCTACAGAATATCAGTTGTCAAACTTTTTAGTCTAGGATCTCTTAACATGCTTAAAAATTATTGAAGGCATTCCCTGCCCACAAGAAGTTTTGTTGATATTTGTTATATTAACAAAGAAAATTAATAACCCTTTGGAAGGATCAGGGTAACAGATCACACTTTGAGAACCACTGCTCTATATTATTCAAAATAGTTACAAAGTTATCGGAGAAGTATAAAGAATATAAGATTCTGTTTTGACATGACAAAGTGATGGTCATGATATGCTTCAAGCATATGATGAAAACAATTAACTCCAAGGAGTACCTCTGAGCTATTCCTTAACTGCAACTTTCCTATGTATTTTTATTTCAAATAAAATGAGTGTCAATACTGATATGGTCAAATTATTACAGTTGTGCATCATCTTGGTCATAAAACAAAAATTAACATATCAAGAGTTAAAAGATTTTAATTTGTGAAGATGATCTAAAAATAGTATGACTCTTAGCAACCTAATTTTTTTCTGATCCTATTATTGTCCTTGCATAAGTAGAAAAGGACTATATAGTATTAATGACCTCTACCTTACTCAAGTACCTTATCATAAAATAAAGTTGACCTTGGGTTGGTTCTTTGTGGTGACCAGTATAATATAAATTCTTTTAGATCCAACTGACTTGGAAATTTTTTGAGTATACTCCTAGATGTGTGTGTGTGAGTGTGTGTATTTATAAAAAGTACCCCTGCTAACTGGGCATAACAATGAAATATATACACCTGTAGAAGATGACCTTCAGTGAAATTTCCTCATTGCTACACTCTTATTTCTACTAACAGGCTCAATTTCACAACCCATAATGAGGTAATGTTAAAGGGCAAATCATACTAGCCCCTTTTGATGGGATACTTCCAAATTTGGTGAAAGGAAATGCATAATGAGGTTTTGTAAAATGTAGTGTTCTGATAGGTTATAGATTAGTTGTGAATAATTAGGGTAATTAAGGATTGGCAAGAAGATTGAAGCTTGCCTTGCCAGCATATGGTGAGACAGAGAGTTAGGGGTGGGATTGGGTTAGGACAAAGGAGGCCTGCAAGTTTCTACACATTTCACTCCCTGCTTGCTGCCAGGGCTGTCCCCTTTCTCAGGAGAAAGAGTAAAGACCTTTTCTGATCTCTGACTCAGACAGCAAACTTTTGAAGCTGGTGGTCACTGTCCTCCACACATCCTTATATCTGTATCTAAACATGTACTTTTGGACAACATCTTCATACCCTGCTGACTTCACTTTGACGAGCATCCTTACCTTCCTCAAACATGTCTCCCTTCCACCACTGCCTGGGACTTCACCAAAAATTATTCCTAAGTATACAAAAAATAGAAGTGGAGAAATCTGTCTTATCACTAACTTGTTGTCATAGGTGATGATCAAATATTTTGTTGAAAATTATTCTGACTCCATGAAAGAATATTCTAACTTCAGATTGTCAAGTCATGCTATTTATCCCAAAAGACCAGTCTTGAATGATTTTATAAGAATTAGATGTGTGTGAATGTGTGTGTGTGTGTGTGTGTGTGTGTGTGTACATGGCCTTTGTACAAAAGACAGCTTAGAAACAACAAAGAGAAAGCCAGAAAATGAGGGGGGAAAGAAAAGGATGCATTGGGGGCTGAGGCTACCTGCTCTGGAACACAAGAAGACTTCATCAAATTGAATGAACATCCAAGTACTAGCTATTTATGCAAATTGTGTCCCTTTGACTTTTGGGAGGAAATGATGGGGGTGAACCCTGAGAAACTTTCCTCTGGGAGAGGCTCATCCTCAGAGAATCAAGATAAGTGAAATCTTAGCCAGGTTGCACACTCTAATGAGTTGAATATTAGTCTGGAACTACTTTTAATAGTTTATTATAGGAGATCTGGGCCTGATAGTCACCTTAAACTGCTCCCCAGCTCCCCACCCCCCCCACCCCCGCCAAGATTTACTCATATAACGAGAGGTTGGTCAAACTCTCTTCCCAAGAGTCCTAAATAGGATTATGATTGCCAAGGAAGCTGCCTTGGCAAAACTGTCTGCTAGGACTTTTGCCCACTGGTGAAGATAGTGTCTTCTCAGAGCCAATAAATCCCTTTTTGCCACACAGATTTCCGGTTTGCCAATTATTTTGCATAGGACTTGCCGGGATTCCCCACCCCAATTCTCACACCTCATCACAACTATCACTGACCTCATCACTGTGACACTAATGCAAATAACAGGAGAAGATAATATACTAATTAACAAATAAACTCTTAATTACTTAACATATGAAAATGGATTTCCTTCCTCCAGAGGCTCCAGTCTTGACTGCACAAGAATTTTTCTATCATTCCTTAAATACCTCTTCATGGAGGAAGCTCACTCCACCCCAGCCCCTTACCCCCTAGGGTCTCTTCCTTTAATTGGCTGGTTGTTCCCAGAGCCCCAGGGTAAAAAGAAGGCTCATGCCAATCCTGGGATCATTCCTCTCCAGGCCATAGTCTTCAGGCTCCACAGAATTTTTTCTACTACTTCAGTGCACAGTCACCTCTCAGGACAATTTTACATGGAGCCTTTTAACTTTAGAAAAGTAAACCCCAGGTGGGCAGGGACTTTTTGTTTGTATGTGTATTCCCTGAGGCTTAGAACAATACTAGACAAATAGTAAGTTTTTAATAAATGTTTATTGATTTGACTGGAAAAAGAAAACAATGGATACAGAAATGGCCAAAGCCTTTGTAAAAAGGCTCTAGGATATTTTATAGAAAGGAAATTCAATTGTCCTGTCTATAAGCATTTATTAAGAGCCGATTACTCTATCAGAAGGTGCTAAGTACTAGAATTACAAAGACAAAAATAAAACATCCTTACCTTCAATTTTCAATCAAACAACGAACTTTTATTAAATTCTTTTTAAGTCCCAAATATTGTGCCAAGGGATGAGGAGACCAAAAGAAGCAAAAAATAGTCCCTCCTCTTTAGAAGCTTATAATCTAGTGGGAGGAGACAACATGCAAACAAATATATGAAAAGCAGCCTATATAGAAGATTATATAAGAAATAATTATCATAGGGAAGGCACTAGAATTAAAAGGGAATGCTTCTTGTATAAGACAGAATTTTAGATGGTACTTAAAGGAAGCCCAGGAGGTCACTAGTCAGATTAGAGGAGGGAAGGCATTCTAGGCATGGAGAACAGCCAGCAAAAATAACCAGAGCTGACAGAATTATGAAAAAGTCAGGAAGCTTTTCTCCCTTGATTGAAGAATGTATTTTGGGTACTAAGACTAGAAAGGTAGAAGGGGGCTAAGATTTGAAAAGCTTTGAATGCCAAACAAGAGCATTTTATATTTGCTCCTAGAGGCAAAAAAAAAAAAAAGGCCACTGGAGTTTACTGAGTAGGGAAATGACATTACGGGATCTGTATTTTGGAAAAATCACTTTAGTAACTGGGTGAAGGATGGAGTGGAGTGGATAATATTTGAGGCAGAGAAAACCACCAGCAGGCTTCTGAAATCATCAAAACATGAGGTGATGAGGGCCTGCACTAGAGTGGTGGCAGTGTCACTGTCAGCAAGAAGGAGGGTAGGCAATAACAGATACATACACAAACACATGTGTATATACATATACACAAAATAATTATAATGTAATTTTGTGAGGGATGGGGAAGGAGAGAAGGCACTAGAAGCTGGGGGCTAGGAAAACCTCACAGTAGGTGGCATGGAATCTGAGCTTTAAAGGAAATTAGGGATTCTGTGAGGTGACAGTTAAGGAGGGAGACATTTCAGAGATGACAGAAAGTAAATGCAGAAAGGAAGAGTGTAAGAGAGAAAAACAAAGCAAAGGGTTAAGAGATAGGGGTTAACCAAGGGCTGATAATCTTTTAGCAGTAAAGACTCTTTTCCTTTTAGTGAGAGTGGAGGAGGGAGAAGGAACAGTTTTACAAGGAGAGAAGGAAATTTGCACTTGCTGCGAACGAGAGCAGGGGGAGTAGTATGAACTAATAGTGCCGACAAGGGTGTTAAAGTGGCAAACAGTAAATGAAAATTGGCCCGGGGCACCCTTTGACATACATGGAATATGCCTACACCAGCATTAACTGAGAAATATGTGTTCTTTGTTTTTCGAGGTTTTCCCCCCAGCCAAATAGTTTATCTAGATGATAGATTTTTAAATGAATTTCATTTACTGTGGTCTTGAAAATATTAGCAAATGAGATCTAGGAGAACAATATATACAGTGACTTAAATGATTTATATGAAAGTAATAGCTTAGGGCAACTGAACTCAGGGTAATTTTAATGACCAAGTCTGGTACTGGAGAACAGGTAAAATACTTTCTACTTCCTAGTACATGTAGTGTACAGACATAGAACCTGCTGAGAAAACTCAACCCTTCAATTGCGGTGAAAATATTATGTAGATCCTGGTTTCTGCTTTGAAAAACTTAAATTCTATTTTCTAGTTTAATTCATGAATTTTAAATGTTGATAGCTCTTAGAAATTTACCAATAATTTTTTTTTCTCTCTAGGCCAATGATATTTCCAAAATGATAATGAATTCCTTATTTTAAAAAATAATTTTTACTTTATCATGATTCCTAAGTGATCTTTTATTTAAAATGCAATGTTGCTGTATTGGTCAACCTGCCATCTGGAGGAGGGGGTGAGGGAAAGAGGGGAAAAATTGGAACAAAAGATTTTGCAATTGTCAATGCTGAAAAATTACCCACGAATATATCTTGTAAATAAAAAACTACAATAAAAAATAAAATAAAAAAAAAATAAATGCAATGTTGCAACCCTTTTTACTTGCAGTATTCACAGCAGGTAACAGATACTTTTCTCAATCATATTCTATTTTCAAAAACTTCTCTTTTTGATTCACAGTTCAGGGTAATTGAGATCTAATTTTCTGAACAGTGACAGAAAAATAATTCCCTAGAGCAAAAAGGCAAATTCTAAAGATTGTAGGTAGAGATACTTTGAATTACAGTTTTTGTCAGATTAGGAATAGGGTTGTTAGATGCTCCACTTTTAATAACAGTATCACATCAATCTTTTTAAAACCAAACACAAGCAATTTTGCTTGGTACATTTTAGTAGAACAAGGAGTCATTTCTTTCACTAAAGAAAAGGTTTATATTCTGCTCAGTGTATAGAATATGAAGACTTTGTTTTCCATATCAGATTTTGTTTTCACTAACTATTCTGCAGATAATGATTACATCAAAATGATATTACTATAGTAACTTTTAGAGAAAAGGATCATATTCTGGAAGGGCCCTCAAAAATCATCTAGCCAACATCACAGATGAGGAAAAGGAGTCTGGCACTACAAAGGTTACATGACTTGCTGAGATACTTAAGTCCTATAACTCCAAATTCAGCATTCTTTACATTATTTTTCACTCTCCCACAATCTCTATGAGAATTATATGTCTTAAAATCCCTTTTACCTGTTAAGCAACCTAACATGCATAAGCATTTAAAGAGTCAAACTGAATTTTCAGTTTTAATGTGTTATGTATTTAAGCAAAAAAATAGCTCTGAGAACATTGTACATAGCAAGAAGATTATGTGATGATCAACTCTGATGGACATGGCTCTTTTCAACAATGTGGTAGTTCAGGCTAATTCCAATAGACTTGTGATGGAGAGAGCCATTTGCATCCAGAAAGAGAACTATGGGGACTGAAAATGGATTACAATATAATATTTTCACCTTTTTTGTTACTGTCTACTTGCTTTTTGTTTTCTCATTTTTTCCCTTTTTTGATCTGATTTTTCTTGTGCATCATGATAAATGTATAAGCATTGTAGAAGACTTGTACATGTTTAAAAAATATTGGATTACTTGCTATCTGGGGAGCAGGTAGGAGGAAGGGAGAGAGAAAAATCTGAACCACAAGGTTTTTCAAGGGGGAATGTTGAAAACTATTTTTGTATGTATTTTGAAAATTAAAAGCTATTATTAAAAATAGCTCTGAATAAGCAAAGGATTATAATTCTTGGCACAACAAAATTAATTGAAAGTGTAATAAGATTACAATAGCCTTGGTATGTAGCCACTATACTATTTAAACAAAATTGGCTAAGCTTTTAATGAAGTATAAAAAAGTTAATCAAAAATCCTATTTAAGATTTTGATATTTGTAAGGTTATTAAATCAAATAGGCAGAAAATTATTTTTGCTGCATAGTGTAAATTAGTAATCTTAAGAGGAAAAAAAATTCTCAAATGATGTCATCATAATGAATTGTACCACTCAAAAACAATCAAATGTGTATGGAATCACAAAATATCAAACAAGTAAATTTAAGTAGAGATTGTCCGTTCAAACTCATATAAGAATAGGAATTCTTTCTACAACACAGGTAATGAGAAAGTAGTCATTCAATCTCTAATCTCTCCTCAATGTTGTTCCATTAAGAGAAACTGCCTTCCTCTTGAGGCAGCCCAGGACACTCCTAAGTAACATATAATTGTTTAAAAAAATTTCTGCATCTTGAGCTAAATCCTGACCCCCTGTAATTTTGAAATTGATCCTATGGAATTTTGTTCTACAGAAAACTGCCCCCAAACTCTAGCTACATGGAATGTATCTTGAATATTTTTTTGTATAAACCCTGCACTTTATGTTGGGCGGAGGGGGAAATGTAATTCTAGCTTAATTAAAAGTCACTAAAGCACTGAGATAAAACTATTTGTTAATATTATGCTTATATATGACAATGAACTTAAATTATGAAGACATCTGGTGGCTAATGGATAGAACCCTGCTGGAGTCAAGAAGATGAGAACTGAATATAAATCCAACTTCCCAACTTTGTGTGACCCTAGACAAGTCACCTAACCTCTGACAAAAGGATCCACTGGTTCCCTTGGAGAAGGAAATGGCAATACTTGAGTATCTTTGACAAGAAAATCCTATGGACAGTTGGTCCATGAACAATCAGACATAATTAAATGAATTAATAACAACTATGCTTAAATTACTAAGAAGAAATTTTAATATATTAGATTAACCTGCCCAAAAAAGTTCAACAAAACCAACAATTCAGTAGTAGTAAATTGCTTCTTTGGCTTCTCTAGAAAGTAAAAAATAAGTGGCATTTGCAAGGTAATAGTTTGCTAAGAGAGGGACATACCTAATACCCAGATACATAAATATCAACTCCTGAGAGCCAAAAAGAATTTGCAGACTTATTGTATCCTCTGCAGCACTGTTACAGAGATTAAGTTAAATGTACAGTACTCTTCTTTAACACCAAAAGCAAACAGTATAAATGAGATCAAGAATTTCTTCTTGTCCATTACCTTACGAAAAAATCAGAGATGCTTTGTGAAGTGATATTTGGTGGCAATGATGTTTTATTTTTTTGAAGGATAAGAAATTAACTTGCAAAAAAGTATTTAACTGAAAAATTTTGAAGAAATTCATGTTGTATTGCCCATACAATCTGCAACTTCATTTATAGCTATAGATAGATATTCAATACTAATGATGCTCATAAGGATGAGTTCATATCAGAACATATTCAATTAAAGAAGAGAGGAACATATTTTATGCAGATTTCAATCAAAGTTAAACAAAATTGTTGTGGCATTTTAAATTCTTTATAAAACGATCTCAAATAGTTAATGAATGTTGCTTCTGTTAATATAATTTAATGTAGCCACTCGTCAATTAAAATGTAGTTGACTAAAGACAGAAAATATTAAGACCATATTATATGTTGTGTCCTTAGCACTAGAGGAGATTGAAACTTTAGAAAAGACTTGTCATTTCCTTAAAGAAACTAAATCAAGTTTGGAGATATGACACATATATAGATAATTATCAAATGAGGAACATAAGGATATAATGAAAAGGTCTTTGAAGCTGGAATTTTGGAAAAAAATGGATTTGAATCCTGGCTCTAACACTTAATAAATGTGTGACTGGGTAATTTGTCACTTAACTTCTTTTTTGTTTCAGTTTCATTCATCAATAAACTAGGAATAATGATATCTGAACTACCTATGTGATGATAAAAATATTTTGTAAATCTTAAAGCAGTATATAAATGTGAATAATCATTACTTTTTAGATTCAATCTTATATATGTGAGAACTCCTTCTACTAATACAGACTGCAGCCTTTCTAGAGTTCACTGAGGGGTTTTCAAGAGATGCTAGGCTTGTGTGACCCTGGGCAAGTCACTTAACCCCAGCCTCAGGAAAAAAAAAAAAAAAAAAAAGAGAGATGCTAGGCTCAATGGGTCATTGTTATATAGTCTACTTGGTGGTGAACTACTTAGACTTTGGCTAAATTGTTCCTTGAGTGATAAATATCTTTACTATAGCTGGAAATAATTCTTTATTAACTTTATGTCTATGTGTGTGCATATATATGTGTCTGTTTATCAACTGATAGATCAGTAGGTACATGGACATCAAAATATGTTGTTGAGGCAACTTTGATTGAAATCTGCATAAAATACTTTCCTGTCTTCTTAAACTGAATAAGATAAAAAAAAAAAAAAACAGACACACTCTCTCTCTCTGTATGTGAACAGACTTTTTATAGAGACATAAAGTTCATGCACACATTGCACACAGATGCATGTATAATATATCCATGTGCATATTTATACACATGCACACCAAATTTTCAGAAAATAACTTTTTATGGTAGTAGGATCCTAATCCTGTTTTCAGAATAAAATAGGCCTATTTGAAAATAAAGAATGGTTGAACAAATATATGAATATAATAGAATAACAATGCTGGAAAAAGCACTAAATATGACAATTTGGAGAATTGTGGGAAGTCTTATAGGAATTAATAAAGAGTAAAATAAGCAGAACCAAAAAAATATATAGCAATGAGCCCCACAATGAAAAGAGAAACAATGGTAAAAGTTATCAAAATTCAGGTCATTGCAATAGCCAGGTGATTAATAACAAAATGTACTTTCTCCTCTCTGTAAAGTGATGATGGAATATAGGAATTTACTGAAGATAAACTAACAGATATGATCAATGTGTTCATTTATTTGACTTCATTCTATTTCTTTGTTATAAGGGAGGGTTTTATTGCAGGTAAGGGTTATTGATAATGTAACAGTGATGTAAATGAAATATAAATAACAAAAAAGAAAATAAAGAGCTCCTATACTAGTATGGTAGCATTGGGATTAGAAAGGAGAATAAAGATTTAAGAGAATAATTCCAGGCGATAATTATTCCAGACTATAGTTGGGGCTAAGATGAGATTCAGAACATTTATATGAAGTGTTATAGAGAAAAAAAGGGAAAACAAAATATTTAAATATATGTAGAAAGACATCTGACTCCTATAGAATATTATCTACCATGAAATGGGATTTAGTATAAAGTTCTTCTTAATCTCTTCTAATAGTGTTTATTACTGGAAATACTTTGTTTATCACACTGTTTAATCTTTGAGTCCATGTTGAAGAACTGTATCATAGACTATTTTTATAAGTTTCTGATGAATTAAGAAAAAGATTAGGAAGCACCAAGAATTTAAGCTTTTATAAGAAAATCGATAAAGGCAGAGACTAATAGAAAAAAAAAACAAACAAACATGGAAACTAAAGAAATTTCAATTAAATATTTAAAGCATTTTGTTTAAAAAGAGTAAAGTAGAGAGTCCAAGGCATTTTTGGAGGTTGTTTACATGTAGCAGGAGGAAAGAACTATGATTAACATAACAACTGGAATAAGACACACATTCAGCAATCTATACATAAATTTGATTTGTCAAAAAAAAATCTGAATGCTGATTTAAATTGTGAAAAATGCAACTCACTGTTCCTAGTTCAGATTTTGGTAGATGGGAAGAACTGTTCCAAAAAATAGATAGTCTAGTGGCAAAACCAGGTAGTTATTTAAAGTATAATTAGCTCCGTCCCCATATGTTCCCTTTTGGGCTATATGGTTTTATGCACATTGCTACCTGAGACCTGAAGAAATTCATTTTAATTTGGTCCTCAAGCTTTGTACAAACTTGTATGCAAATGTATAGACTGACTAAAATTTTTAATTTCTTCCTTCTGAGATCCTATAAAACTAAAAATTAGTAAATTAGACTCAGACTTTTGGTATCTGATTTGATCTAACAAAATACGCATCTTAAAGATAAAAATGAAGTAGAGAAAGGAGAACTGGTTTAAGCTAATAAAATCACTTAATGGAAGAGCTAAAAGTTATATAGGAACTTTGGGTTTCATAGTTCTTTTGAAAGAACCCATGTTAATAAATTCAAAAAGCTCTTCAACAGAGAAAATTTTAGAAATATTAAAGCTCTTGAGATAGAGGAAACAACAAAGCCTATCATACGAAAAGTAGCTTCAATTCATTTACAAAATGGTTTGTCCTAACTTTGACAGAAAGAAATGATAATCAATTGAAAAAACAGATCTGCTAGAAGAAAAAAGGTATTTGATCTGATTATGTAAATTCAAAACATTTGTCCTTACCCTTGCCCTTTAATAATTAATAGCAGTGGTTTGAAAGAATTAATGCAGCTTTCAAATATGGGGCAATATAGACTGGAAATCTTGGCTTATAATCTTACAAAGAAAAAAAAAGGGTCATTATTGAAATATTATTATCAGGAAATCAGGAATTATCAGGAATATAAGGGAAAAATAGTTTCTTAATAAACTATATTATATCAAAATCAATCAGGATAAATAAAATAAATATCTTTCTTTTGTAGGAAATAAAAATGAAATACTTACTTAAATGGTGTAAATAAAAATGGCAGTG
The DNA here is from genome assembly GCF_048593235.1 of Sminthopsis crassicaudata. Lineage (NCBI taxonomy): Eukaryota > Metazoa > Chordata > Mammalia > Dasyuromorphia > Dasyuridae > Sminthopsis > Sminthopsis crassicaudata. Next base: position 301,613,831 of record NC_133617.1, on the reverse strand, counting down.
TGACTTCCTTTTTCTGAGTCATTTTTATCTGAAAATCAAATATTTAAAAATTATTAGGACATATTAAATGAGAAACACATTTCATCACTTTTATTTTTAAGTATAAAAGGGGATATTAAAAAGTTCTTTAAAGTTTAAGTACTTCAGAAATTGACAGTAAATCTACAAGCAGTCATTAAATATCATAATGCACCTTCTCCCAAACAAAGACAACCTCTATTATCCTTATATTCTGCCCTTTCCTCTGGAAAATTGGCCCATAATCATCCTTCCTCCTTGTGCATCCTCCCCACTTCCAATCTTCATTCTCTCCCTATTTTGGGGCTCATTCTCTCTTGGTTACAAATATGGCCAGATATCTCCATCCTTAAAAAAGCCTCATTTGACTCTTCATCTCTCAAGCTGTTATTGGGTATCCTCTCTCTTTCATATCCAAAGTCTTAGAAAAATTCATGGTCCTATTGTCTCCACATCCTTTGCACTTCCTTTTCAAGCTAAATTTTGGTCTAAGAATGTGAAAAGAAAACTAAACTTATTTGGAGATTTTGCAATTGTTAAGATCTTACCCAGTGGTCCTTAAGATAATTATCACACTAAAAATAATCATTGAACTGTATCCTTACTTGCTTAAGATAAAATTATTGTGTTCTTATTTATAATTTTGAATGTAAATGTTAAACTAGAGACAACAGCTTAGATTGTTCTTAAAAGTATAAAAATGTATTACATCTGATACTTAGAGCTCTCTCTGACTTGTCACCATGTGGGTTTAAGAGACTACTTTTCTTGAAATTATATGATTTAATAAACTTTTGATTCTAATAGATCTGATCCTAAATACAATAGTGTTTAAACAACGTGCATTCTACTTGTATGTAAACTCTTGAGGGGTGTAATTATTTCATTTTTGTGTTTGTAGTCCCATCATCTAGCTTATTGCCTGGTATGTAATGTGCACTTCATGAATGCTTGATGATTTACTGATATACACAGAAAATAGTTGCTGGGGTAGAAATGAATAGTGTGAAAAATGATTACTCCATCTTAGAATATGGAATACACAAGAAATCTGGGCACAGTCTAACAAGTACTCTAAATTTCTAAGGTTTGGAAAGAGGATAGGAAAGGCCTTTTCTACTAAAATCCTAAAGAGATAGTCAGTAGAGGAGGAATGGGAAGTTTCTGAGAAAGGATATATAAGAATGAAATTCTGTTGCCCTGTTCAGATTATAATTGCAGTGCATGATATTACAGATAGAGAACTAGCCTTCACAGACAAGAAGACCTGAGTTTCACTTCCAATATTAATAACTTAGTGACTCCAGGGAAGTTTAAATAACTTTTCAATGGTTTAGGCAACACTATAAGATTATAAATCAAAAGTAAATGCCAAAGTTTTATTTGTGTTTTCCTAGATGTGCTAGTTGTCTCTTTTGATATGTTACTTACCTTAAACTGTTCAAGAATCTGTACTGCATTTGTGAACATGCTCGTTGCTTTGAAAAGATCACTATTATTAAGATAATCCAGAGGCAGGATTCCCTGGAGACATTATAGACATTAATTAGCTTCAGATTATTTACATTAAAAGAGATTTATGAGGTAAGCAATAGAATGAAGAGAAATTACAATGAGCATAATTCTTGCCCTGAAGAAGCTTATAACATGAAACAGATAATTCAGTTGCAAATAGGAGAAAGAAAAGAACTTCATACCACCAAAAAAGTAAAATGAAGAACAAAAGGTAGATATGGAATAAGAGGAAATGGGATGGAATCTGGGCTCTACTAGTTACTATCTTCATGATCTTGGAAAAAGAACTTAAAAACTCTCTATCCTCTCATCTGTAAAAATGAAAGGGCTCTATCAGATGCCCTCTGAGATTCCTTCCAGTTAAATATCAGGTGTAATATTTAATGTATAATAAGCATTACGGCAACTGTCTGTGTGCACACACACAAAAATAATAAATCTGAATATCACATAGTAAATGAGGATGTAAACCAGGACAAGAGTATTACCACCTCAATTTCAGGAGGAAAAAATTTGTGGAAATATTTTAAAGATTTTTTTTGAATGACTGAAAAGATAGATTATGATCTGGACTTGTCTATGCTTCAGGGATGAAAAAAAGGTATCATATGGGATCAACAAAGTAAGGTTCTAGAAGGAGGGGGGGAAGGAGAAAAGGAAGAAAATAAGCATTTATATACTGCTTTACTATGTACCAAGTACTGTGCTAAGCACTTTTGACAAAAATTATCTGATGATATGATCTCACAATAACTGTGAGGAAGATGAAGTTATTATTCTCATTTTACAGTTGAGGAAACTCAAACAAACAGAGTTTAAGTGTTTTTCCCCCAGGTTATACAGCTAATAAGTGACTGAGATTTATTTGAAGTCAATTCTGATTCCCCAGCCAATGCTTTATCCACTGAGCCACCTAGCTGTTTCAAACATAGTAGGAGTCAAGAATCATTTTGTAATCCAGTACAGCCTGGAGAAGGCCCAGAGTAAAGAAATTTATTTCAGTTATAGAGGGCAATATATGTTTAAAAGATAGGGAAGAAGGCACAATGGCACCTGGGGAAAATACCTGGTTGCAGGAGTCCAAACCAACTAGTGGAAAAATAACAATAAACAGAGTGTCAGGAAGAATACTATAATAGTTCATATAAGGGATAAGGAGATACTCCTCAGCATTTGGAAATATAAGCAGCAGTATTTAATAGTGAACCAAGTATCAGAAATCAGTGATAATGAAAGATATTTTCATGATTGCATGAGAGACGAATGTAATGGCAACAGAAACCAATACCGTAAAGAATTTGGAGAGGATAGAGGAAAGAGAGGAAATCAGCTGAAGTGCTATCTTCCTTTCCTTTCTCTCCTACCAATGGGAGGAATTTAAGTGTGATAGGAAAAGATATGTATCATTCACAATCAGAGTAGAAGTTGCTTTCCTGTAAGTACAATTAACAACTGTACACAATGGCCTAGGTATAAAAGGTTTGCAACCCTGTGCAAGAAAGTATGTGAAAATGTACCAAAGTGATAACTGTATGAATTACTAAAGAAATAGGAAGGAAACCCCAGTGAGTACAGTGACTTGAAGTCCAAAGTTCCAAAGGATAGCAATATAGAGTAGTTTGTGAAGCAATAATAGCAACAAGAAGAATGAGTGAATGAAACAATTTGGCATGAAGACGGCCACAAAAGTTTATTTGTAAATAATGAAGTTATTATAAAAAGAATAGTAGCAAATACTTTCTTCCCTTCACTATAAATAGAAAAATGAAACAGGTTTCAAGTACAACTGAAAGACTTAAAATTAGGTGCAAATGAAAAAAAAATTACAGAGAGCCTTTAAATATCTGATTCTCCTTCCCCAAGATTCAAAACCAGAGAGTTTGAAGAATGCTACTTACACAAAACCCATCATTTGTAAAGATTGTAATCCATTGTCAGATGATTCTAATTCTTAAGAATTTCCTTAAATCAAGGTTAAATCTGACTTTTTGTAACTTCTGCCCACAGTTCCTATTTTTTTCCTTTATGATCAAACAAAACATATCTAAGCTCTCTTCGATAAAACAGCCTTTCAAATGACTGACTATAGGTATCATGTTTGCTTCCTCTTCTGCAGATTAAATTTAGTTCCTTCAACCATTCAGAATACTATATGATCAGGAAGTACATACTGATTTCTCTCTTCTAACAGCCCACTTGAGCTTACAGTTCATTAAAACCCAAATAATGTGTTTTAATTTATCTTCCATAGGACAGTCCTTCAAATATTTAAATGTATACTATGAAAGATCTATACTATGGAAGTTACATATCCTCAGTTATTTCAACTCACTCACATGGCATGATGTGGAAGACAGCCTTGGTTGTAGCTTACTTAAGATCCCTCTGGAGAGATGGGAATAGACAAAAGTTGGTCTGACATGATCTTTAAGTAACTTCACTGATATGCAATGGAAAAGAAATGTGATACAATCTTGGGCTATCCTAAAGAAGTATAGTATCTAAGAATTGGGAACTGATTTTGATTAGATATGATCAATTAAAGAAATAAAAAGTATTTAGTCCAGGAATAGTGAGAAAACATGACAGCTGTGTTTGGACTTTTGAAGGTTTATTAAGATTCATTTCTTTTAAATTCCCATCATGAGGATTTGGAATAGTAAGAGAAAACTGCAGAGATACAAATTTAGGCTTGCTATTAGGAAAAACTCTCTATAAATTATAGCAATCAGAAAATAGAATTGGGTGTCCTGAGAGGCTGGAATTTCCTCTCACTGTAAGTATTCAAGTATCATGTCATAGAAGAGATACTTGTTTAGGCAGGCTTGGTCTAAGAGACCTCTGAGTTCCCTTCCAAGACTGAGACTTTCAGGAAGGTGTTTATACTTACCTTATGACATTGGAAAGAAAACTATAAGGGGAGAACACTGTCAGTAGGAAATTCATAGAAATATTGGTGAATAAGTGTAAAAACAGCTTAGTATATATACATTAAAAGGAAAAGGTCAATATTTGGGAGAAAGCTAGTAAAAGAGAGCAATAGAGAATTAATCTGACTCAGAAGGAAGAAGGAAAAATTAGAGAAAATGAATAGGTCATGGCCTGGAGTTTTAATTTAAAATTAAAATACTCATTTATTTTATTTTAAAAAATCAATTATACACTTGAAGGCTAAGGTTACTTCTAATTTACAATGTGAAAAATTACAAATTAAGTTCTCTTTAAAAATCTCCATGGAATAATAATATGGTCATATGTTATTAATTAGGTGATGTATATTTTTTTAAATGACGAGGTTTTCAAAATTTTCAATATAAATTTAGAGTTGGTTTATTCTTTAAAAACTAGCAAATGTTGCTGGATTATACATTTTATTACTTCAGGATAAAATGCCTTATGTACATGATATTAATTTATATTCTTTACTGAAAAGGAGTCATATCATTTTAAAAGATACCTGGTTTAGTACTCTTAGTATTGCAGATAATAATTTAAAAATAACACACATTTATGAAATACCTGAGATACTACTGCTCCAATATTTGCCAAAGATAATTATGAACTACTCATACTAGACATAAATTTAAAGAAATAAATGCAACTCAGTCTAAATTTTACTATGCATTAATATATTTTATAGCTACAGTTGAGAGATGATAAAACTAAATTACTTACCACAGAATTAAGAGGAAAAGGAACTCCAATGAGGGAAGCCATCAATGGTGCTATGTCAGCCTAAAAATATAAAATATTCAGAAGTTAGGCTGTAACAAAATATTATCAAAGTTAAATAATTTTATGCATCACCTCTATTACAAAGAGGAATTGTGGTGTACTGGATGGAGAACGTTGATCTGGACTGAGGAAGACCTGAGTTCAAGTTGGGTTTCTGAAACATACTGATTATATGGGCCTCAATGAGTGCCTTAAGGACTCAGGCTCTCAGGCACCAAAGCAAGTCTTTGAGATTAATCTACAAATGAGTGATTAAAGGAAGCTCCCCTCCACCTGAAGCCAAAAACAAAACCTCCCACATTCATATTCCACGAAGCTACACTACAGAATTCAATATGCTAGTATTCTGATTAAGATCTTATGAAAATGAAAGCCACATGAAGTAAGAGTCTCATCACATAGCTAATTAGCTGAAAGTCAATGATGTATTCTATAATCATTTCCTATGTGACATATGGAGAAAGCAAGAGCCTGAGCGCCTCCATATTCAGACAGTAGATAATTATGTAGAAATACATGTATCTGAGTAACACATATAACTCAGTAGTGTATTTATTTAATTACCTATTATGATAAATGGCTAATATATTTTACTCCAAAAGGATAGAGGAACAACTAACTCCAATGCTATATAAACTATTTGAAAAAATAGGGATTGAAGGAGTCCTACCAAATTCCTTTTATGACACAGACATGGTACTGATACCTAACCCAGGTAGATCAAAAACTGAGAAAGAAAACTATAGACCAATTTCCTTAATGAACATTGATGCTAAAATCTTAAATAAGATATTAGCAAAAAGACTTCAGAAAATCATTCCCAGGATAATACACTATGACCAAGTGGGATTTATACCAGAAATGCAGGGCTGGTTTAATATTAGGAAAACTATTAGCATAATTGACCATATTAATAATCAAATTAACAAAAACCATATGATCATCTCAATAGATGCAGAAAAAACATTTGATAAAATCCAACATCCATTCCTACTAAAAACGCTTGAGAATATAGGAATAAATGGATTGTTACTTAAAATAATAAGGAGCATATATTTAAAACCTTCAGTAAACATCATATGTAATGGCAATAAACTAGAACCTTTCCCTGTAAGATCAGGAGTGAAACAAGGTTGCCCACTCTCACCATTACTATTCAATATAGTACTAGAAACTCTAGCCTCGGCAATAAGAGCTGAGAAAGACATTCAAGGAATTAGAGTAGGAAAAGAGGAAATCAAATTATCACTCTTTGCAGATGACATGATGGTATACTTAGAGAACCCCAAAGACTCTGCTGAAAAGCTATTAGAAATAATTCAGAGTTTTAGCAAAGTTGCAGGATACAAAATAAATCCACATAAATCCTCAGCATTTTTATACATTACCAACACAATCCAACAGCAAGAGATACAAAGAGAAATTCCATTCAAAATAACGGTCGATAGTATAAAATATTTGGGAATATATCTACCAAAGGAGAGTCATTAATTATATGAGCAAAATTACAAAACACTTGCCACAAAAATAAAGTCAGACTTAAATAATTGGAAAGACATTCAGTGCTCTTGGATAGGCCGAGTGAATATAATTAAGATGACAATACTCCCTAAACTAATCTATTTATTTAGTGCTATACCAATCAGACTCCCAAGAAATTATTTTAATGACCTAGAAAAAATAACAATAGAATTCATATGGAACAACAAAAGGTCGAGAATTTCACGGGAAGTAATGAAAAAAAAATTAAATGAAGGTGGTCTAGCTGTACCTGATCTAGAACTGTATTATAAAGCAACAGTCACCAAAACCATTTGGCTAAGAAATAGACTAGTTGATTAGTGGCATAGGTTAGGTTCACAGGGCAAGATAGTGAATAAAAATAGCAATCTAATGTTTGATAAACCCAAAGATCCCAAATCTTGGGATAAATATTCATTATTTGACAAAAACTGCTGGGAAAACTGGAAATTAGTATGGCAGAAACTAGAAATGGACCCACATTTAACACCACATACTAAGATAAGATCAAAATGGGTCCAAGATTTAGGCATAAAGAACGAAATTATAAATAAATTGGAGGTACATGGGATGGTTTACCTCTCGGACTTGTGGAGGAGAAAGGAGTTTGTGTCCAAGGGAGAACTAGAGACCATTATTGATCACAAAATAGAAAATTTTGATTACACCAAATTAAAAAGTTTCTGCACAAACAAAACTAATGCAAACAAGATTAGAAGGGAAGTAACAAATTGGGAAAACATTTTTACAGTTAAAGGTTCTGATAAAGGCCTCATCTCCAAAATATACAGAGAATTGACTTTAATTTATAAGAAATCAAGCCATTCTCCAATTGATAAATGGTCAAAGGATTTGAACAATTTTCAGATGATGAAATTAAAACTATTTCCACTCATATGAAAGAGTGTTCCAAATCACTATTGATCAGAGAAATGCAAATTAAGACAACTCTGAGAGATCATTTCACACCTGTCAGATTGACTAAGATGACAGGAACTAATAACAATGAATGTTGGAGGGGCTGTGGGAAAACTGGGACACTGATGCATTGTTGGTGGAGTTGTGAAAGAATCCAACCATTCTGGAGAGCAATCTGGAATTATGCCCAAAAAGTTATCAAGATGTGCATACCCTTTGACCCAGCAGTGCTACTACTGGGCTTATACCCCAAGGAAATACTAAAGAAGGGAAATGGACCTGTGTGTGCCAAATTGTTTGTGGCAGCCCTTTTTGTAGTGGCTAGAAACTGGAAAATTAATTAATGGATGCCCATCAACTGTAGAATGGTTGGGTAAATTATGGTTTATGAATGTTATGGAATATTATTGTTCTGTAAGAAATGACCAACTGGAGGAATACAGAGAGGCTTCGAGAGACTTATATCAACTGATGCTGAGTGAAACGAGTAGAACTAGGGGATCATTATACACTTCAACAATGATACTGTATGAGGATGTATTCTGATGGAAGTGGATATCTTCAACATAGAGAAGAGCTAATCCATTTCCAATTGACCAATGATGGACAGAATCAGCTACACCCAGAAAAGGGACACTGGGAAATGAGTGTAAACTGAAAGCATTGGGTTTTTGTTTTGTTTTGTTTTGTTTTGTTTCTCTTCCCAGATTATTTTTACCTTGCGAATACAATCCTTCCTTTGCAACAACAACAACAAAATTTGGTTCTGCACATATATATTGTATCTAAGATATACTGTAAGATATTTAATATGTATGGGAATACCTGCCATCTAGGGTAGGGGGTGGAGGAAAGGAGGGGAAAAACTCGGAGCAGAAGGGAGTACAAGGGATAATGTTTAAAAAAAAAAAACCTACCTATACATATGTACTGTCATAGAAAATGTTATAATTATAAAAATTAATTAAAAAAAGAAGAAAAAAGAAAAGAAAAAAAAAAGAAAATAGTGAGAAGGGTTTGGATCTATCAAACACTAAATACCATCAATAAAAAGAATATATTTCAACATAAAGGAAATAAAGTAAGATCCATTTAAAATTGGCTATTCTGGTATAGACATAACAAGAAGAAGCTATAGCGAAAGTCAAAATCAACCACAAGTAAAAAAAAAAAAAAAGAAGAAATGTTTTTATTAAAATAACTATCATAAAATAAAAATAGTGATGATGAAGATAAGAAGTAAAAAAAAAAAGAAAAGCTATCAGCAGACATTTATTATTTCCTATCCAAGTTTAATTGGTGAAAAATAATGGAAAGACCAAAAGCCTAGAATTTACTTTAGCCAGCAAACACTTGATTTTTTTGCCAAGTGGAAAAATATGGAAACTTTGGTCAACACTAATTGAGTATGAGTTCATTTCCAAATGTTATGAAAATTGTCAGTGGAAGATTTAGTAGTGTAAATCATACACATGATTGAATAAAGGGTAAGAGCAATAAATCTAATAGTACTTTTTTTTGTTATTATAAAAAAGCATAATTCAAATAGAAGACAGAAGGCTCTCCTCCAAATGGTGTCCACATATGTGAAAATATGACCTCCTATGGTTTCTTTCATAAATATTATGAGAATGTACAAGATTCCTTGATAAAATCCACAGAATAATTTTATTCAATGATCATATGAATATAAATATCAGTCAAAATCTTATAAAAAAAGGGAAATGCTGTGTTAGTGCTTTCCCGACGAAATTATCTCCAATTATCCTATACAGATATTTTTGTACATATCTCTTTATGTACTGTCTTTTTTTAATTAGACTATAAGGTCTTGGAAAGCAAGTACTATTTTTACATTTTTTTGTATCTCCAGTATTAATCAAAGTACCTAAAACATAACAGGTACTTAATAAAAACTTGCAGAAACTTAACATCTCTCTTCAATATTTGAAGGCTGTTGTGTGAACCAGGAATAGATTTGTTTCATTTCACCACAAAACTAGGAAGAAAGGATGGAAACTACATAGAAATAGATTTAGGCACAGTGTAAGGAAAAACTTTCCCCAAACACAGTAGGCTTCCTCAGAAGGTTGGATGAGTACTTGGTAGTGCTTGATGACAGCTTTCTGTGTCAGGTATTTGATGGGATAAAAAATGGCCTCAGCAGTCACCTCAAATTCTAGGATTTTCTATGTCAAAATAGAAAAGGACTTGTGTATGTCCCTTTATAGGTCTCTTTTATAGGTACCATTGTGCTGACTACACCAAGAATACTCTGGAGGAGAGCTTCTTAAACTTTTCCCATTTGTGACCCTTCATGCCCAAGAAAATTTTACATGACCCTAAGTACATAAATATATAAAATAGGTATAAATATACAATATTTACTGATAATGAATCATAATTTTGCAACCTCACATTGAGACCCCATAAGGGCTTGCAAACCACAGTTTAAGAAGCTAGGCTCCAGAGAATTCTCAGTGAAATCCACAGCAACTAAAAAGACTGGCTTAACAATACATAGTTTGCTAAACAGAAGTCATAGCTATGCATTATGATTTGCACTTGGATAGGCAGCTCACTGAATTAGTACAAAAATCCTGGATTCATGCATACATTGTAGATGGACAGTGAGTTGGGCCCAATACTGAAAAAAAGGATGAAGACAAGTTAGATAACATTTGCGAAAATATGCAATGCTTTTAATGATCCCAAAATGCTTCCCTGAAATAATGGCTTATCTTTGTAGCATTAATATCCTTTCTGCAATGCTATATGGCTGTGAATCAAGGAACACCACAATAATTAAAAAGTCAAAATTGGCTTGCCATCTAAAAGGCAGTGGAGAAACATATGAAAAATGTGAATATTAATGATAAAGAATTCTGCAGAAATGGCATAAAAATGACCAAAAATATTTATGATCAGAAATTAAGGTAGATTAATTAAATAGCAAGAGTTAGGGATAATTAATAAACAGTTCCTTGATAACCACAAATTGTCAAATGAGCTCAAGGAAGATTTCCTGTATAAAAGCTAAAGGACTGTAACCATGGCACAATGGAAAAAGAATGGATTTGTAGACAAAGGACAAGAATTCTAATCCCATTTTTGCTTCTTACTCTGTGTCTTAGAGCAAGTCATTTAACATAACTTCATCTCAGTTTACTCCTCTAGAAAATGAGGAAGTCAGACCATATAATTCTAAGGTCCCCTTTAACCTTAAACCCACCATCATATAATACTGGAATTCTGGGATACTGACAAGAGTTACATGAAATTAAAATATATTGATGTGTTGTGCTTTGCCCCATTTGTTGAGATTCTTATATATATATATATATACAAATATGTTGTCAAATATCAGTTTTACACCTAATTTCGTCAGCTATAAAAAGACAACATATAATTTGTTTTTCAAAATATATGCAGAAATTTAGTGACTAACACTGTACAGACCTGAAGAAGACATAAAACTATCTTTCTTAGTTTTCTCAACCTTAAAGTGGGAAAAATAATATTTGTGTTAACAAAACTATTTCCATATTTATACTAAAGATAATTATATAGAGATATAAGCACCTAAACAGTTTCTCTTAATAAAATACTTTGTCAACTGCAAAGGCAGATATAAATGTGATAGATTATCATTTTTGTTCAAAAGAAGAATAAAAAGTCCAATAGACAAAGCTAATTTTTTTTTAAAAGATTAGAATAATAGCCATCCTTAGTGCATATAATCAGAAAAGTCAAGGAGAGATTTTGATGGTACAACACATAACTTATTAAGTGTAATCTTGGTTGACCAAAAAGCAAAACAGAACGTAGTCATAAATTATCTTCAGTCCCTGAATGTAGATTGAAGCATAGTATTTTCACCTTTTTGTTTGTTTGTGTTCTTTCTCATTTTTTTCCCTTTTGATCTGACTTTTCTTATACAGCATAACAAATATGGAGATACATTTATAAAAATGACATATCTTTTACCTATATCAGATTACTTGCTTTTTTGAGGAGGGAGTAACAAGAGAAAGATAGAAAAAAAATTGGGAACACATGCTTAAAAAATGAATGTTGAAAACTATCTTTACATATATTTGAAAAAGTAAAATACTTTTGAAAAAAAAATTTTAAACCTAAAAAATATAAATAAATAAAATAAAGTATCTCCAGCTTCATTTCAAAGTGTGGCCATGATGGTAGTAGAAATAGTTACAAGAAACCTATCAGTTCCAACATGGTTGTTTTTCTTTTTCTGAAGAAAATATTGAATCATAAACAGTAACTTACCTAGTTTCCCATCTGACCAATTACATTCATAAAGCAATAGGATTTAAAGGAGCAATCAACAGCCAAAGAATAAAGCAAATATAAATTGTTCATATAGGAATAAAAACTATAATAGATCATTTAAGTGAGCTGTTCAGCCACAGCAATACAATACATATAATAAATATAAGTATATTTGGATATTATTATGTAATATTTGTATGTAAGTATATTGTATATAATATGTAAATATATTATTATGTAATATTTGGATTTACATAATAATTTCCCTATTATTCAAGTGTGATTCAACGTGACACTTTGCTATTAAGTATATAGGAAAAAGTTTTATAATAGAGAAAGAAATCTATTTTGACAAAACATATAGACCTGTCACATCTACATTAAATATTTCATTAACTTCTATGGCAATTTCACTTACTGTATAAGACAAAAAGAGGAAAGCCATTTTTTATCACTCAACTTCTTAGAATTAATCTACATTTATATTCTATAAAAAGTTGAAAGGGAAGAAATTAATGATTACTTGATATACATTTGATACCTGATTGACATCTTGCCTCTTCCAGTTCTCCAGCTGCCATTCTGAAAGACACAACAGGATAAAAAAACAGGAACATATTAAAAGAATAATATATGTGATTTACAATGAGTTATCAATATTTAATAGAAAGCAACAGCTAGCTAGGTGGCATAGTGAGTAAAGTGCTGGGCCTGGAATAAGGAAAGATTCTTCTTTCTGAGTTCCAAGCTGAGCTCAAACACCTATTTGTTGTGTGACACTGGGTAAGTTACTTAACTCTGTTTTCCTCAATTTCCTCATCTATACTTTTCCAAGACACCTCTAATTGGGTTAGATGGAATCAACAAGATTGGAAAAGGACTTGAGAAACAAATAGAAAAATTTAATGGAAAACATAGGGCTCGTTTTTCTGTTGTGAATCTAAACTGGCGTCCCTTTCCACCACCTCACCTTGTCCTTCCTCTACCAATATTCAGCACTGTGCTGTAGCCCATCTGTTTTCTCTACTCCAAATCTCAGAAGAAAAAGGTAATGAAACTACTGACTGAATACAAATTCCTACCATCTAACCTCAACTGGATCCTCTTTGCTACTAGGTATATAAGCTTTTTATTTATTCAAAAGCAACTCTTTACAGAGGCAATTCCAAATTTCTTTGCACAGCATTCTTCTATCTCTTGGCAAATGGCCTAGCCTCCTACTACAGACTGAAATACTGATCATGATCTTTTTTATCAACCTTTCTCCATATTTCAAAACTTTATTTTTTTACCTCCCTGCTTTTGTCTCAAAAAATTAGTAGGTCCAGGCTATCTCCACCTCACAGTTCCCTGGATCTTACCTCTAATCTCCTTCATAAGAACGCCTCATTTCACCTCATCTCATCTTTAATTTCTTTTCTTTTCTTTCCCTACTCATTCCTTCCAAATAGGTTCACATTCTTCCTGTTCTTAAATTTTTCCTGTACCCTACAGTCTTCCAAAAATTGTCCTATATCCATCCCTTCACTTCAAACATTGAATTAAATGTTAATAATTATATTTTCAAAATATCTCAACATACCTTTGTATCCACAATTCTATCATCATCATCTTGGTTCAGGATCTTATTATCCCTCACGTGAAGCATTATAATATTCTAAGTGGTCTTCCTGTTTGCATTCTCCCACCTTCCTTCCTCACTTCCTCTCTCTCCCCTTGCTCCCCCTTTTCTCTTTCTATCTCTGTTTCTCTCAGCCCCCAAAATGCATCTATCAAAAGCAAAAGCAATCATAGTAATCTTCATCATGCATCCGATTACCTTCTTAGTTACTTTAAAAAAAAAAAAAAAAAAAAAGGAGAGGATAAAATACTATGAAATTTGACAATTAAAGATCTCTAGAGTTTGGTGTCATTTTTGGTATTTCATTTTACTTTTTTTTCATGTTCTATTCTGCAGTTAAAGTAGGCTACTAGTTATTTTCAAAACAGTAAGTGCAAAACTTGTAAACATCTTTGAATCAATCGCTTTATGTTGTATTTTATTCCTCTGGGTTCTTGTTATATAGCCCTTTTAGAAGAATATAAGTTCTTTGATTGCAGGAATTGCATGTTCAGTGCCAGAAAAGTGCTTCATAAATGTTTGCATAATGAATGAATAAAACAAAGAGAGGTATGTTAAATACAGATATAGGAATCTATTTATGTATACATTTACTATTTTATAAGGCTAGAAATGAAAGTGATCTACTAGCAACTGTTTTTCCACATTTTTTCTCAAAGGGTTTTTTTGTGGTTGAGGTGGTTGCTCATTGAGTTTTTATAATGTATACTACTTTCAGATAAATATTTCAATATATAAGCAAAATAAAAAGGCAAGAATAGAAAAGAAGAAATTATACCCATAAAACGGTCATGGGGAAGCAGTAATAGCAACTGCTTACCCCCCTCAAAATCTTAAGAACTGCTGAATTATTGAATATATAGAGAGAGAACACAATGCTAACCGTGACCTTCAAGTCAAGTTCATCATTATATACTACATACCATATGCCTGATTCTACAATAGTTTTATTTCTTGCTTAGCGTTGTCTGCAGATAATATATTATATACATAACCACTTATCTCTCCAAATAGTTTTCAAGTAATATTTTATGTTATTACAGAAAACTTAATTCTTCAGCTTTCACATATCCAAACTTAGATATTCATAATAAAAGTCATCCAAAGAAGTAACTATAATAAAAGAAGTATTTCTAAGTTTAAGAATTAGGTCGCTAGAATGTAATAGGAGATACAATATCACTTGCACTCAGAAATTTCTATTAAATTTAATATCTTCATGAAAAATAACCTTTTTTCCACTATCTCAAAAATGCTGAGTATAGATGATGAAAACTACTCAAAAAGTTGAATTCTTTTTGATAATGTGAAGAATATTCATATTGTAGCAGGTTCATTTAAATATTTCTAGTTTTATAACAAAAATGCATATGTAAGTTATCTGATAAATAAAGAATGCTTATTCCCATTTCTACAATATATAATTCTATTTTACTTATGAAGAAAAACATAATTAAAACTTTCAATAATGAGTCTTTAAAAGTTTAGTGGTTAAAAATTAAAGAAAATGTGCAATAATAGTTAAATACCCTATGACATTAAAAGAGATGGCCACAAAGTCAAGAAAATCTGGGCTCAAATCTCACATCTGCTATATACCAGTTGTATGATTCTGGATAACTCAATTTGTATCTCAGTACCTCAGGCAACTTTCTAAGATTAAATGTTGCTATACTATATTTTATAATATACTTTGTCACTATTCAATGCAAAATTGTTTGGGTTTTAACAATGCTCATTACTAGGAAAATTAACTTTAATGCTGTATCATGTGATTATTAATTTTAATTTGTAATATTACTTTTTCTATTTAAAATCCCCACTTCTCACAATAAGCTTATTTAGAAAAAGCATTTCCAGAAACTGGCTGAGGAATGTAGTCACATACTAGCTCCTCCTAGGAAATCCTAGGCTCTCTCTGTTTGTCTCATAAACAAAAGCTAAACAGCTGATTCTTGCTAACCAGTTATCAAAAACCATTCCTATGGCTATGGTTCATTCATTAGAGTTTGGGGCAGGCTGGCTCATGAAGAAAAAGTAAAGCCAAAGAGCTCTTGATCTGGAAAGATTTTGCTTGCCTGGCCTGTTGAAGGTTACAAATCTCATGCTCAAACCTCGTTTATCAACTGAACTCCCTACCCTGAATAAGAGAGAGGGGCTGAAGATTCTTATTTTACCTCTTTATTAAGTGTCCATCAATTAGTTGTCTTTTTCTTATCAAAGGAGGTCCTAATAATGTGCTGTCAGAAAGATACGGGCATTTAAGGTGGATCAGAGATTCCCTTTTCATCTTTGGTTATTGAAAGAGTCTATAGACCACAAATTTATTGATAATGGCCAGGTTAATTAACAAAATACTTTTTAATATCGGGAACTTTGTCTCAGAATTTCACATGCCATACTATATAAATGAATCCACAAATAGAAACAATATAAAAGTAATAAATGGAAACAGTTATTGAGCATTTAAATTAAAAATGGGGATACAACTTGAAGTTATAATCCATTAAGCCTAAAATTTGTGATTTTATTTTGAAATCATACTATTTTAAAATTTATTAAGGATGTATTTTCATACCTTTCAAAAATTCATCATCAAAGAGTTGGGTTGACACCTGCTGGGGATAACGGATTCCAGCTCCCCAAGAGACCAAAGGTGTTAAAGTCTCTGAGGCATGACCAGCACCATGGGATCCTAGAAAGATTAAAAGGCAAAATGTTAACACCTTACAAGGATAACAATTCTTGAGAAAAAAAGATTTTCACAATATGTCTAAAATTTTCATCTACATTCTTACATTTATCTTTATGGAAGAGGCTAAAAAATCTCTCATAAAATCATTTCTCTATCCCCCAAAAAGAAATACCATTCTAGCATACTGATTGCCATATAGTAATTGCTTTTTCACTTGTTCATTCATCTTCTTGTCACAGATGATTCTTGTGACCTAGCATCAAAATTTTATTGAATTAGTTTGCAGAAATAAATTTTTATTGCTACCAATTCTTTAAAGAAAGGTGTTATATTCCCTGTAACTGGATTTCTTTTCCTATTTTTTCACAGCATTCTTTATCCTCTTGTGAATATTATTTTTTTTCTAACATCTGATAATGAGATAAGGCAGTGGCAGCAGTGTCAAACTTGGTTTTAATGCTAATGGAAAAGTACATTTGCCAGCCCAAAATTTTGGGGGACATGTATGAAACTAGTATTCTGTAATTCCTTCTTTCTAATCCCCCACAATCCTGAAGGAGTATAAGCTTTGGTTACAGAAATAACTTTATAAATGTTTGTAAATTGATGAACTTAGCTGAATTTCCAAAGCAATAGGTTGGACTTAGACAAGAGGTTACCTTTAATATGCAAAGAAGTGTCTCACCAAGATAATAATGATATGTTCTCTGATTTCCCAAAATTTTTTATTACTTCACAAAAAAAAAGTTATTTGATTCCCACATTATGTCTGCCAAGCAAGAGACAAGTTACATAGGAAAGATACAAGCCCTTCCTTCTTTCTCTTACAATGTCATTTAACTTGAAGAAACCACGACTCAAATACTTGGGGATTAAATTAAATTCTGAAATATTATCGTGGTCTAAATAAACAGACCTTTATAAACTACAGAAAATATTCCTCAATGTTTTATTGGAAACATTTAGAATTTAAAATGACTAACCCCAATCTGTCATTCCATGATCAGAGGTAATGACAAAGGCTGTTTTCCCATCATTTTCATAAAAATCCTCCAGAAGGGACACTATCTCTTTCACTCCATCATCAACTTTTCTTATATTATCCTTGTATTCCCTGTGAAATAGTAGAAAAGAATACAATTAAAAGCTATATTAAGAAAATCCAATATTTGTTTAGTTTGTTGTGAAGTTGTCACACTTATAAGTAAACAGTATTTCTTGAAAGTATACATACCTCTGTATACTTTTTAAAAGTAGAGCTCTAATTTGATCCCTGAAACAATTGGAATTTTTTTTTTTGTCTCTTGAAGAACAGAAGGACTGCAAAGGAGATTTGGATACAAGCTAATGAAGCTTTCTAATTAACACAAACCTCTTTCTGAACTAGCTTTATTTTTAACAGTGGAGCCTTTTAATTGTAGCTATCTAAAAACTGAATATTCATGATTGTTATTCTTCATTACAAACTGTAATGCTTTTGCTAATACTACCAAATAACCAAAATTGTGCAAGAGAAATTCATCCTATTAAAATTAAGTTTTTCTGATTTAATTAACATGTCCATATACATAAACAGGATATGTTCAAGACTAGCAAAATCTGTCATGGATAAAATTAAAAGAAAATTAATTTATTTCATCAGTGATATTATTTTAAAGTCATGGTAGAGGTAGATAAATAAATAAAACATCTAAAATAAAGGATAAATTTATAAAATATTTTCTGTTTCAAACCTAAAGATAAAAGGCAATTCAGTTACTATAATAGTATGAATGAGATACTGAAAAAATCAGAAAGCCCTAGAACACTGAATAAGTCATCTGTGAAGAATGTAAGGATAGGATATAGAAAAGGATCATATAGAAAGAGAAGGAGAGGGAGAATGGAACTTCAATATACCATTGGAAGGAGCATAGACAGGGATAAGACTCAACTTTAAATCTTCATCTTCTTGCTTTGATTCCGGGACTGACTTCCCTCACCCTCTGTACTCTGGAATTCTACTGTTCTGATAAACAACATCTGATGATATCCTCTGACGCCAACTATCATTAAGCTTTCTGCTGGAGACATCATTTGTTACTTTGCCTGCTTCCCACTCCAAAGCTTTCAGTTCCTGCTTCTCATTCTCTTCTCACAATGATTTGCCCAACTTACAGGACCAAGAGTGGCTGACAAAAGACTTTTTAACTGCCTGTAATTTCTACACCTTTCTTCTGCCACCATCACTTAGTAACTCTTCCTTAAAAGTTCATTTCATCCCTCTCTCACCTTTGTTTCTTTGGTTAACTGGTCATTCTCTTTTTTCCAGAGTTCTTTGCCTGATAAATGATCTTCTTTACCTTCCTACCACTCTCCTGAAATTGTCTTTACAAAGGGCCATCAGTAGGCTCTTGTTAAATTTGAAAACCTTTTCTCAGTCCTCATCTACTGTGACTTTTATGCAGTTTTTTTTTTAACAGAGTTGACCACTGAAGTTATCCATCCTCTTCCTAGACACTTTCTCTTCCCTTAGTTTTCTTTCTGTATCTTTAGTGGATTCTTCTCTTTTTGTAAACTAATATTTTACTTTAATACAGTCCCAACTCCCAACTTTTCTGTTTTTGTTATTACAATTATTTCCCTGTTGTTATCCAGTTTCAAAACCTGTTACTTCTCCCCCCCCTGAGGCTGAGGTTAAGTGACTTGCCCAGGGTCACATAGCTAGGAAGTGTTAAGTGTCTGAGACCAGATTTGTACTCCAGTCCTCCTGAATTCAAAGCTGGTACTCTATCCATTGCGCCACCTAGCTGCCCCCCAAAACCTGTTACTTTTGAAAGTCTTTGTCAAGGTCTTCTGATTCTGTTTCCAAAACTTCTGATATACCCTCACTCTTTTCTCTCCACTCACACCATCATAATTAGACTACTGTAATAGTCTCTTTACTGGTCTCCCTTCCTCCAATTTTACCCCTACAAATCATTCTCTAAAAAGCTACCAGTGTGAACTTCCTAAGTACATACTTGGCTATAAGACAAATAAAGCTTACAGTTCTGCAATCTAACTCTAACCTAATTTTTCCAAGCTTGTTTCACATTGCTTTTTCTCATGAACTCTGGCCAAATCTGACTATTATCTATTCCATAAGTCCTATCCCATTCTTTTTAAATTAATGCAACTCATACTCCAGGTTTATAATGTTTCATTTCATCTGCTTTTGTAATCTTTTCTTTAAGGTTCAGATTAGGTGACATTTTCTTTGATGTGCCTTCTCTGATCTTCTAGCTAAAAGTGTTCTTTCTCCAAATTTAACTTTTGTGTGTATGTGTATGTGCCATAGACCTCTTGGCAATTAAGTGAAGTCTAAAGACCCATTGTCAAAATAATGTTTTTAAATGCATAAAATAAAATATATAGGATTACAAAGGAAATCAATTTTATTGGAATACAGTTATATTTATAGAAAATTTAAATTATTATATTGAAATTGATCATATGATCTTATAACACCAGTCAAATATTTATGTACACATGTATTTGGAAGAAGTCTCTATGAGTATTTCTATTGCTTGACTCCACATATTTGTTCACAAAGATCTTGTTTTTCTTTTTCTCTGAGGAGAAGGGAGAGGGAGAAAAAAATATTGATAATTGAAAAAAATTTAACCAAAATATCTTTTTTTTTTCATACAAAAGAGCTATAAAGTATTATGTGAGATCACTTCCAATTAGATTTAAAGAAGTTTTGAGGAAATAATTCATGGAATAGGTAGCAATATTAGGCAAAGTTTAGTGAAAAACAGGATGCTGATGGGGAATTAAGAAGGAGAGGAATTTTTTAGGAGTATGGAATAGTCATAAATAAAAAAGTCACTGAGGCAGAACATCATATAACACAGTTACAAGCATTTGAGCATTTAAAACAAATGGATTATATGACAACACATATTTCATAATTTCATTTTTTTTCAAAATAAGAGATTTACAAACAGTTGAGGAGTACACATTACGTATAAGATATTGCATGAACTTCTATAGTGCAGTTATTTGTTATATTATTATCACTGTTCACATAAAGGTCAGAAAGGACTGAATTATTTAATCAATCTCTCCCATACCTGATTGTGGAAAAAAAACAAAAAACCTTTATCAATATACTTAATCAAAGACATTAAACAACGCAATAAATTCTTAATTAAATTGTTGAGGAGTCAAAACTACCAGAGGATAGCTGAAATAAAATGATGTCATACAAACAATGTATTAGTCTGGCTGAAGAGAGTCAATCAGGTCTTGTGACCTTTGGCAAACCAATTTGGAACTGGAGCAATTCCAGTGTTTGGCCAGCCTGGTAGAGAGAATAGTTCCACAGCCAAGACAGGGAATTGACTGGAGGGGAACAAAGAAGCACCTTCTCTCACTGATCACTTTCTGCATTTACCACCATTTCCCTTCCTCAAACAGAGGATGACCTTCTGAACTTTGAAAGGAGAAAAGACTGGACTTCTCATGGACTTCTGAGCAGTAAAACCAGATGGCACTGGCTGAGAGCAGTGTTTGCACTGGGAACTAAAGGTAGATTGGAGATACTGAAGAAAGGCAACTTCAGGACTCCAATGACAGACCTGCAGCAGAAAGTGCCTAAGGGAATACCCCAATACCTGAGAGGAATTTCATAAGGACTCCACAAAAGGAGAAAGAAAATTCTATCCAATCAGGAGTTATAAGTTACCTTTTTAGCAAACTGTACATTCTAAACTCAAGTTCATCTTCTTCTGAACTCTGCCCATCCTGTGGAAGAATGTGTCCCAGGTTTCTGGGAGGAGTGTTTTGTAATAACCACTTTTAAGGTTGAATCTACTTTCCCCAGAGACCAAGATGGTAGAGAAGAATGTGCTTCCAGTTTGGCAGATTTCTGTACTTTGGTTTTTGTAATATCTCAGAAAATATCACTTTTCAAAAATAGTAATTGAAATTAAATGTTATTGCGGAAATAAATTGACAATTGATGTAGAGGGAATACAATTGATTGGGGAGGGGGGAATGAGCTATAGTGGAGTTATACTGGACATATTTTGGATGTTACAAATGCATGCACTTGTAACTAAAATACTAAGAAATTACTCCCAATCCCTCATTCCTGATAGAATCCTGAGCTAGTCATTTTCTGGATGTCTAGTCTATCAGTGTAAATGAGAAGTCTGTTTAACATTGATGAGAGTAACATAGCTTAAATGTATAGTGCTTTTCATTTGTTACAACCCTGTGAAGTTGGTGAGGCAATTATTATTATTACTGTTTTCTAGGTGGGAAAAAAAAGGTCCAGAAAGATAAACTAATTTAGCTTAAAGGTCAAGTATAACAGCCTAGTTTTCAACCAGTCTTCTGACTCCAATTCTGGTAATATGTAGCATGTTACTTTTGCTTACTATAATTCCAAATGGCTAATAATTAGGATTACTAGGTGAGAACTCAGGTTGTCTGGACAATTACAAGGTGAGAACTCAGGTTGACTTGACAGTTCTCTGGCTCAGACCTTTGGTTCAGGCCTTTAAAGGGAGTTTACACCTTAGGAATTCTAGGAGGAGCAAGCTCATTGGTTGAAGTGGTTCTTCCCAGAAGCCCTTGGATTATCCCATGCCCATTCTCTGGGAGGATAAAAAGAGGGCCTGGACAAGCAGTCTGGACTGGGGAAGGACAAGAGCTGGAGGAGATTCAGAGCCAGGATTCAGGAAGAAGAAGAGGCTGGCTGGAAGCTCCAGAAGCCTCCCAAGAAAACTGCTCATGGAGGAAAAGATTATACAGAAAAGAAACCTCCTCCCAAAGAAGGATCACAACTGAGAGATGATCAGAACTTTACAAATAATAATAGCTAATGTTACTATACATCAATTACTGTGGGCTGGACAGTATGATAAACATTTTTAAATGATCTCAGTTGGTCTTTACAACAACCATGAGAGGTAGTTGCTTTAATTATCTTCACTTTACAGTTGAGGAAACTGAGGCAAACAAGATTAAGTGACTTGCCCAGGGTTACAAAACTAATAAGTGTCTGAGGTAGGATTTGAACTTAATTCTTTCTTATTATAGGCACAGTGCTCTATTCACTATGCTACCTCTCTGCCCAATATATCATTTACATGTGTTTAAAAAAAAAAAAAAAGTATTAATATCTTTCCTTCAAAATGGTCCAAGTTAAATATAGCTTTTAAATTACCTTGATGATGGTCGATGAGCATGCCCATTTGTGTCTATTCCCAGCAAATGCAAGAAAAGCACTATTTTCTCTTCATTCAGTTTTGAGAACAAAGACTGGTTACTTTTAGCAGACTGAAAAAAATCCTATATGGAGTGAATAAGTTTAAAAAACTGTAAAAATTCAATCATTTTGTTATTTGAATTTTAAGTGAATAACTTAATTAGAACATCTATTCATAAAAAGATTAATCAACTGAAAAGTTAAATCATAGCATTTATCTTTTTAAAGCACAATAATCCTTCTCCAAACTATTCTTTCTTCCCATTTCAAATATTTTAAATGTTTATTTATTTTATTAAATATTCTCCAACTTACAAGCAAAAAAATTTAATGTTAATTTTTAAAAATTTTGAGTTCTAAATTCTCCGTCATTCCTGCACCTCCCCTCCACTTTTGAGAAAGCAACAATTATACAAATGAAATCATGTAAAACATATTTTCCTACTAGCCACGTTGCAAAAGAAAACACAAACAAAACAAAACAATAAAAATAAAGGGTTTAAAAGCATGATTCATTTAGCATTCAGAATTCATCAGTTCTCACTCTGGAGGTAAAGAGCATCTTTTATAATAGGGACTTTAGAATTGTTTGGATCATTTTCTTGATCAGAGTAGCTAAATCATTCACAGTTGATCATCCCTATAATATTGTTCTAATAGTATACAATATTCTGGTTCTGCTCACTTCTCTTTGAAAGAATTCATATAAATCTTCCCAGGTTTCTCTGAAACAATCTGGCTTGTCATTTCTTGTAGCTCAATAGTTTTCCATCATTGTGATAACAACAACTTGTTTAGCCATTCCCCAATTCATAGGCATTCCACTGAATTTCAATTCTTTACCAAAAATACATTTTAAAAAGTTGTCATAATTATTTTTATATAAATAAGTTATTTTGCCTTTACTTTTATTTCTTTGGGATACAGGACCCAGTAGTTGTATTTGCAATTATTTTTTGTAGAGATAATATAGTGATATGATAATAATAGATAATATAGAGAAATAACAGGGTTAAAAGAGAAAAGTTTTATTTCACTGATGCTATGGTAATTCAAAGATAAACTAAAGGTTTAATAAACTACAGGTCTGAGAACAAAATAATGAGATCTAGAAGTCCATATCAGATAATAACAATGACAACAGTATAATTAACATATAGTGATTACTATATGCCAGACACTGTGCTAAATGCTTACAATTATTATCTCATGATTATCTCACAATAACCCTGGAAAGTTGGAGCTATTATTATACTCATTTCACAGTGAAGAAACTGGGATAAAGAGAAATTAAATGACTTGCCAGAGTCACAGACTTAGTGTTTGAGATCAGATTTGGGCTCAATTCTTCCTGACACTAAACCCAGTGCTCTTCTCACTGTATCACCTCAGTGCTTGTAGTTAACAATGTCCACCAATTAATAAGAGATGTACTTTTATTGTTGTTATGTGATTTCAGTTGTGTCTAACTCTTTGTGACCCCATTTGGGATTTTACTAAAACAAATAATAATAGAATGGTTTGCTATTTCCTTCTTCAGGAATATATAGGTCAAGTGACTTGCCCAAGGTCATATTACTGAGGCTGAATTTGAACTCGGGTCTTCCTGGCTCCAGGCCTTTTGCTCTAACCACTGTGTTATCTGTATGCCCTAAAGAGGTTCAAATGAAATTTAAGAGGAAGCAATTAACTACCCCTTCATTCTCTCATCATCTAAGAAATCATCTGTATATACAGATTAAAAGATGAATCATGGAATTTGAAAGCTAGAAGGGAGGTTAGCTATTAAAAAAAATGCAGAGCTGTGAGGTACCATTTAACATCTCTCAGATTGATTAAGAACACAGGAAAAGAAAATGATAAATGTTGGAGAGGATGTTAGAAAACTGGGACACTAATGTATTGTTAGTGGAGTTGTGAACTAATCCAACCATTCTAGAGAGCAATTTGGAACTATGACCAAAGAGCTATCAAACTTTGCATACTCTTTGATCCAGCAGTGTCTCTACTGGGTCAGGTCTCAAACAGATCATAAAAGAAGGGAAAAAGCTTCACATATGCACAAATGTTTATAGCAGCCTTTTTGTAGTGACAAGAAAATGGAAACTGAGTGGATGCTCAGCAGTTGGAGAAAGGCTATATGGTATATGAATATTATGGAATATTACTGTTCTATAAGAAACAATCAGCAGGATGATTTCTTAGAGGCCTGGAGAGACTTATATGAACTGATGTTAAATAAAGTAAGTAGAACCAAGAGAACATTGCACAGAGAAACAAGAAGATTATATGATGCTTAGTTTTGATGAATGCCGCTCTTTTCAACAGCAAAGTGATTCAGGCAAATTCCAATAGACTTGTAATGGAGAGAGTCATGTGTTTCCAGAATGAGGACTATGGATCCTGAATATGACAACATAGTATTTTTATCTTTTGTGGTTACTGTTGTTTGCTTGCTTGTTTTCTTTCTCATTTTTTCCCCTTTTGATCTGATTTTTCTTGCATAGCATGATAAATTTGGAAATACGTTTAGAAGAATTGTAATCTTTTAATCTATATTGGTTTACTTGCTCTCTAGGAGAAGGGAAGGTAGGGAGAAAAATTTGGAACACAAGGTTATGCAAGGGTAAATGTTGAAAACTATCTTTGCATGTATTTTGGAAAATAAAAAGCTATTATTATTATTATTATTATTATTATTTTTTTTTTTTTTTGAGGCTGGGGTTAAGTGACTTGCCCAGGGTCACACAACTAGGAAGTGTGAAGTGTCTGAGACCAGATTTTTTTGAACTCGGGTCTTCCTGAATTCAAGGCTGGTGCTCTATCCACTGCACCACCTAGCTGCCCCCTAAAAGCTATTATTATGAAAAAATTCAGAGTTTATTTTTATCATCACAACTTAACACTGATAAATTAGGAACAGATGGCTAGAAGACCACAGAATTTCCACCCATTATGTATATATTCTATTTTAATGTAACAATGACTTAATACTATCTCAATGATCATCAGTGTCTTAAAGATATTAAAACAACTACTAGACTAGAGTAAATTAACTCAAAATGGTATCCCAAATTTTACAATAGAAATTATTGGAAGGCAGAGCCAGGATGGCAGAGTAAAGGCAGGAATACACTAACTTCTTCTTCAGACAGCTTCAAATTGCTTTAAATTGTTAGGTTCCTTACTAGGTGCTAAATCGTACTTAACAATTATTTAGCTCAGAGTTCACACCTTTAAAAGGAGTTTACACCTTTAGACTTCTTAAAGTAGTTTGGAGTACCCACAAGCCCATTCTCTGAGGGGATAAAGGAGCCAACAACTCAGTGAAGAGAGGCAGTCTGGAAGAAGTTAGAGTCTGGAAGTGAGTCAAGGAGTGAGTCAAGGGAAGGACTTCCCAGGAGAACTTCAGGGAAGTTGGAGGAGATTCAGAGCCAGGATTCAGGAAGAAGGGATTTGGAGATTCTACTGTGGTGCTGACTGGGGACACCTGGACAAAAAAAAGATTCACAAGTCTAAAGGAAAAGCCTGCTCATGGAGATTCACAACTAGGATTGACTTCCGGGAAACCCACAATCCCACACTCTTGAAGGCAGAGTCTGATTCATTCCTACGTCTACCTTCGCTCTGGCTAGAGGCTCCAGAAGCTCCCTCAAGAAACCTGCCCCCCAAAAGAACGATTACAATTTAGAGAGAATGACTCTAAATAAATTGTAGAGCAGAACACATGAAAAAGATGGAGTAAAATATTTTTCAGCTGAAGACAACTTAGAAGGTCAGCAGCAAAGGTCTGTGGCATCAGGGTAGGAATTCAGCATACAATCCTAGGCCCCAATCCAAGTTCTGGCCCATAACATCTGTAGGAATCCTAACACCCAGTGGCAGAAAATTAGGGATGAGTCTATAGAGCTCTGAATAAGCAGCCACACTGGGGGTGTCCATACCTCTCAGTCCAAAGACACCAAAGACAACTTGGAAGGTCAGCAGAAAAGGTTTCCCAGTAGGATGAGAGGATTTTAGGAAAACAGGAGAGGGCAGTGATAGCAGTGGCAGCTTCCAGAGACCTCAGCTCACTGGAAGTGTATTTACTAGTCCTGAGGAAGGACTCTATTGCTTTAGCATATTAAAACTTAAAATCACAGTGAGGTGGTATTCCTCAATGTTCTAAGGTAGAAAAGAGGGCTTGTGGCCAGGTTCTAGAAGAAACTCTAAAAACAGCTGCACAAAATCCCTGAAGCTTGGGACAGTGCACCCTCCACCCTGGAAACAGAGCCCTGCTCTGACAAAGAGTTAAAAACAGAGTAATGGGCTAGGAAAATGAGCAGACAACAAAAAAAGTTTCTGACCATTGGAAGTTACTATAGTGACAAGGAAGATCAACATACTCACTCAGAAAATGAAAACAAAGTCAAAGCTCCCACATCCAAAGCCTCCAAGAAAAATAAGAATTGGGTTCATGACATTGAAACTATGTATAGCCACATGAAAAGGTGCTCCAAATCACTATTGATCAGAGAAATGCAAATTAAGACAACTCTTAGATACCACTACACACACACCTGTCACATTGGCTAAGATGACAAGAAAAGATAAGGACAAATGTTGGAGGGAATGTGGGAAAATTGGGACACTGATACATTGTTGGTGGAATTATGAACAGATCCAAACTTTCTGGAAAGCAATTTGGAACTATGCTCAAAAAGTTATCAAACTGTGCATACCCTTTGATCCAGCAGCATTTCTACTGGGCTTATATACCAAAGAGTTCTTAAAGGAAGGAAAGGGACCCACATATACAAAAAATGTTTGTGGAAGCACATTTTTGTAGTGGTCAGAAACTGGAAATTGAGTGGATGCCCATCAATTGGAGAATGGCTGAATACTATATGGTATATGAATACAATGGAATACTATTATTCTATAAGAAATGACCAGGAGGATAATTTCAGAGAGGCTTACAGAGACCTACATGAACTGATGTTAAGTGAAATGAACAGAATCAGGATATCATTATACATGGCAACAACAAGATTATATGATGATCAATTCTGATGAATGTGGCTCTCTTCAACAATGAAGCGATTCACATCAGTTCCAATTGTTCACTGATGAAGAGAGCCATCTGCACCAAAGAGAGAACCATGGGAACAGAGTGTGGAACACAACACAGCATTCTCACTCTGTTATTTGCTTGCATTTTGTTTTCTTTCTCAGTTTTTCTTTTTCTTCCTTCTTGATCTGATTTTTCTTATGCAACAAGATAACTATATAAATATGTATACATATATTGGATTTAGCATCTATTTCAACATATTTAACATGTATTGGACTACCTTCCATCTAGGGGAGGGGATGGAGGGAAGAAGACAAAAATCTGGAACAAAAGGTTATACAAGGGTCAATGTTGGAAAAAATTACCCATACATATGCTTTGTAAATAAAAAGCTTTAATTAAAATTAAAAAACAACAACAACAACAACAAAAAACACAAGTCTATTGGAATAAAAAAAAAAGAATTGGGTTCAGGCCATGGAAGAGTTCAAAAGGGACTTTGAAAATAAAGTAAGAGAGATAGAGTAAAAAATAGGGAAAGAATTGAGAGAGGTGCAAAAGGAAATGCAAAAAGCTAATGAGGAAAAGAGTATCTTAAAAAGCAAAATTGGCCTATAAGGAAAAGGAGTTACAAAAGTTCACTGAGGAAAAAAAATTCCTTAAAATTAGAATTGAGCAAATGGAAGCTAATGACTTAATGAGAAATCAAGATACAATAAGGCAAAAGAAAAACAGTAAAATAAAAAAGGGAAAAAAGGGAAATTTCTCTTTGGAAAAACATTGACATGGAAAATAAATTTAGGAGAGATTATTTAAAAATTAATGGTCTACCTGAAAATCATGATCAGAAAAAGAGGTTGGACATCATCTTTCAAGAAACTATTAAGGAAAACTGTCTTGATATTTTAGAAGCAGAGAGTAAAATAGAAATTTAAAGAATCCACCAATCAATCACCTTCTGAAAGAACAAAAACTTTCAGGAATATTATAGCCAAATTCTGGAATGCCTAGACCAAGGAGAAAATATTGCAAGCATCCAGAAAGAAACAGTTCAAGTATAGTGAAGCCACAGTCAGGATAATACAAGATCTAGCATTTCTACATTAAAGGGCCAAAGGCTTGGAATATGATATTCTAGTCAGCAGTGGAGCTAGGATTTGAACCAATAATCACCTAACAAAACTGAATATAATCCTTTAGAGGAAAAGTTGGAAATTCAGTAAAACAGGATTTTCAAGCATTTGTGATAAAAAGATCAGAGTTGAACAAAATATTTCATTTTCAAATACAGGACTCTGAAGAAGCATAAGGAAGTAATAGGAAAGTGATATAATAAGGGACTTTTTATATGTTCATATTCTAAGTGGGAACTTATTAGAACTTTCTCATTATTATGGCAGTTAGAAGGAGTATATATAGACAGAGGCCACAGGTGTGAGTTGAAGGGATAATAAGAGATAGAAGAAAAATGTATTGGAGAAAGAGAAGTGGAATGGTATAATTTATCCACCATAAAAAGAGGCAAGAAAAAGCTTTTACAGTGAAGGGGAAGAAGGAGAGGAAAGAGGGAGTTAGCCTTACTTTCATCAGAATTGGCTCAAAGAGGAAATAACATATACAGTCAAGTACCACTCTATAAGTATAGAAATCGATCTTACCCTGAAGAAAAATAGGGGAATAAGATATGGGAAGGTGCTAGGAAGAGGGCGAGAAAGAGAGTGGTCAGTAGCAAAACATTTTTAAAGAGGGACAGAATGAAAGGAGAGAAAGAATAGAATAAATGGAGGAAATACATGTAGCAATAGTAATTGTAAAAAGCATTTTGAATCAAGTTTCTCTGATGAGGTCTCACTTCTCAAACATAAAGGGAACTGATTCAAATTTATAAGAAATAAGAGTTATGCCCCAAATGAAAAATTATTTTAAAAATGTGAACTATGTCCAAAGGACTATAAAACTATGCATATCCTTTGTCACAGGAATAACTAGGTATGAATCCCAAAAGAGAATTTTTTAAAAAAGGAAGAAGACCTATATGTACAAAAATATAATAGCAGCTCTCTTCTTGGGGCAAAAAAAAAAAAAAAAAAAAAAAGGAAACTGAGAGAATGCTCATCAACTGAGGAATGGTTAAGTAAACTGATATATTAGAATATTATTGCTTTATAGGAAATTACGAAGAGGATGCTGTCAGAAAAAACTTAGAAAGTCCTCCATTAACTCAAGCAAACAGAAATGTACTATGTACAAAGTAATAGTAATGTTCTGGGATAATCAGCTATGAATGATTCGGCTATTCTTAACAATAGAATGATTCATGACTGCTCTGAAGGACTTACGAAAAATCCTATCCAGAAAAAGAACTGAATAGATTTAAGCATTCTCTCTCTCTCTCTCTCTTTCTGTCTTTGTCTCTCTTTTTAACTTTATTTTTCTTGAGGTTTTTTTTTTTTTTTTCTGGGGGGAAGAATCTGTTTTCTTTCATAACATGACTTTTATGAAAATATTTTGCATAACTTCAAAAGTGCTTTCTTAATAGGGATTGGGATGGGGATTAGAGATAGAATCTAGAATTCAAAGTTTCAAAATGTAAAAATTGTTTTAAATATAGCTAGGAGAAATAAAAATGCTAAGTAAATAACTGTAACTATTGATGTAGTTATCATTTTGCCATGAAGATCATGTGAAATAGGAGACAAAAATAAAATAGTGAAGAAGTGTAATGAAGTACAGTTAAGATCTAGCCCACAACACCTCTAAGCAGATCTAGAAAATGCCCCAGATTAAGTGTGTAATATGATTTCTAGAGCCCCCACGCTGGGGTGCCAAAATAAACCATCTGAACTAGCTCTCTGGAGGATCTCAGGACCAGCCAGAGTCCTTGGTCTTAGTGGAGGAATGATGAAGCAGGAGACTCATGAGAATGGTCAAAGATAGAGTCCCTTTATTTCCAGTTCTCTCAGCCCCTAAACACCTTAGTATGATTATATCACTACAGCACATTGAGCATGTGCCAACTATAGAACTATTACATCACCACATAGCACACTGAAGCAAGTGCTAACTATAAGCACCCTGCTATAGAAATGTAAATTCCTCTTAACTGAAAGTATTCCTTGCTTCAAGTAGAATGCAGGGGGTCACTGCCCCCTGGCTTCTCAGGAAGGGTGAGAACCCTTAGGGGAGATGGGTAACCAAACCAGACATTGTCATCAGGTCCCCTCTGGGCTGAAGGGTCTTATATCTTACCCAGAGTTCCCCCACTATCTGTGGCCCTCTACAAAATGCTGATAGCAAAATCCAAGAACAAAATCACAAGGAGTCATGTTTCCAGTTCAGCATAGTTGGCATAGAGAGAAAGACAAAAAGGCCTACAAACATTGAGTACTGAAATGGGGATACAACACAGGGAAAGATTAGGTATTAAAGCAAAAATAAGGCTCAAAATGAAGTACTGACAACTCTGTGATTCATCCCTCAGTTCTAGGACACAGATCCAAAATGGATTAAGGAGGGTACTTACAAATGGAATTATAGGGTAAGGAAAGGTTGGGATCTCTGGTTGTATATTGAGCAAGTTCAAAAGCAAGCAATAACTGAGGGGTCAATAGCTCTGAATCATGGGCTCTCAATTCCAACTTCCAGTCTAGTTCAGAGCCAGCAAGGAAAGAGCAAACCAAGAAACCTAGAACAACGCAGAACCTGTAGTTTTGTCATTGGTCAAGACTGGGTGAGTCCAGATGTGATCTACTAGAATTACAATTAGAGTTTGCACACAGGCTGGTTTATCAGATCCAAACATAGGTCAGAAACCTACAGATCTCAGAGTAGGAGCCAGAAATGATACTGTCCTTGTATTAGATCATTTTGGCATTACCAACAGCATCCAGGTCCCTAACTTTGAGGTGTCTTTGAGAGACTAGAATAAGATAATATTTAACAATCTAAGAAAGCAGTAACAGGACCACCCCAGACATTCCCTACATAACTAAGCAAAGCCAATCCTTAATATAATGTCAAAAGTCAGGATACAGGCTGTATGACTGACCAAAAAAAAAAAAAAAAAAGAATCCCACCAGAGAGAGCACTATTATACTGACAATGACACTCAAAACATAAACACTGAAGACAAAGACCCCCAAAACATCTTAAATCTTAAAAAAAAAAACATAGACTGGCAATAAGTTTAACTAGAACCCTTCTAAAAATGAAGCAAGAGTAAAATTATTTTTGAATCATCATCATAATAACTACCATTTGTAGAGAATTTTAAGATTACAAAGTGCTTTACATATATTCTCATTTTAAATGAGAACAGACTTTAAAAATTAGATTAAAAAATAAGAACTATGAAAGAAATAAATGGAAAGGGAATTAACCACTTGGAACAGGAGATACAAAACTTTACCAAACTAAAAAATTCCTAGAATATTAGAATTGACCAGATAATGAATTCATGTGACAAGACATACAATTTTGTTACGAGTCATATACACTGTGCAAAATCTAGCAATAAAAGCAAAGGTTTATGAGACAGATGTGACATAGCATTCAAAAATTTTATCAGTGACATAAAAAATATAGGAATCTTTTAATAAAAATGGTAACATAATTTTATATGTTAAATAGTTAAGAAATACATAAATATTAAACACTGGCTGGTCTGAGGTCTCAGGTTGTTCCTTGGGCTGTACCCTTGTTCCCAAAGAGCCTGGACTGATAAAATTGAAGATTACAAGTTAGAGGGTAGCATCAACAGAAAATAAAAAGTCATAACAGAAAAGGAAGAGCTCGTGGATGGGATGGTGTTTGCGGGAATCGCTCTCTTTGGACTAACACACTTCCCCCTACAGCTACTACTAGTAGCACCAGAAGATATATAATAAATATGGCTCTTTACTTTGAAAGAGACTTTAAATTTGCTTGTGGAAATGAGTATGAGAAGGGTTAAAGCTTGTAAATTGTTGTGAAGTTTTTTGGGGTTTTTGCATTTCTTTTAAATGAAACTGTGCATAAACAAACTCAAAAATTTGCATCCCGCTCAAATTAATTCCTAATAATTAAATCACACATTTTCAAAACAACTGTTATAGAAGAACTGACTTAAAAAAAAAAAGTCAAAGGCTGGAAAAAAAAGAGAAGTGTAGGATATCTCAGAACAAAACAATATACATGAAAAAAGATCAAAAAGAGAAAACTTAGCAATCATTGGACTACCTAGATATCACATTTTAGCAAAAACAAAAAACTCTAGACATAATATTACAACAAACCAAAAAGTTGCTCAGATCTCTTAAAACCAGAAGATAAAGTAACAATAGAGATAAGATCACCAGTCAACTCCTGAAAGAAATCCTCAAATGAAAACTCCCAAGAAAATTATAGCTAAAATCCATAACTTTTAGGTCAAAGGGAAAAATATTTACACGCAATCCAAAAGAAAATAATGCAAGTTCTAAAGATTCACAGCCAGAATTATATATGATTTATCATCAACTACCATAAAGAAGCAGAGAGTTTAGAATACAATATTCTAGAAAGTAAAGAATATAAGCTTAGAAACAAGAATAACTTACCCAGAAATACTAAATATAATCATACAAGGGAAAGGAAAAAAAAAACCCTTGATGAAATAGAGGACTTACAAGCAATATCAATTTAAAAAAATTAGAGCTACAAGCTCTGACATACAAATACAAGCATAAAAAAGTAGGCATAAGGAACAATCATAGGGAATTAAACAAAGAAAAACTATATTCTAATATGACATGATACAAGGATCCTCTCTGAACCTTATTATCATTAGGATATCTAGAAGGAAGACCTAGATAGAACACCCAGAAGTGGTTCTGTTTTGTTTAGATAATATTAAAAGAAAAATGAAAAGGGAAGAGATGAGCAATTATTCCAGGAGAGAAAAGGGAGACTAAATTTGAGGGAAATTATGTCACAAAATCAGGCTAAGGAAGTAGAAATCTATACAAATAAGGAGAGAAAGGAGTGGGGAGAGTATATGTACCAGACTCATCTGAACTGGTCAAAGGAAGGAAAAATACACACAATTAGAAACAGAACTATATCTCCCTCAAGGGATATAGAATTCAAAACTTGTGTTAACTTATAAAATCACTTTGTAGAATACATGCAATCAAGAGATTAATTCATTTGAGTAGTGAATAATTAGAAAAATAAATCAAAGGAAAAACTTTTAGATTTAAATTGGAAATATTTTCAATCAGAACTAAAGCAAATTATTCCACAAAAATAATTATTTTGCCTCCAAATGCAAAGTAAAATAGGTAAAAGTAATTCAAGATCAGACACATACACAATAGTGAATTGAGAAAATAAGAAGCCAATTCTTACATTTAGCAAATAACCTTTCAAATCATTAGAAAGTGATTAAAAGTTCAGATTTAAATAGAGAGCGATTTTGGCAAAATATCAGCAAGTAATAATTAGAGTATTAAAAAAAGACGAATTCTCTAAAATGATGTCTAAGAAAAAACAATAACTCTAAAACATATCCCACCTAAAAATAATTCCCTGTTTGGATTGTTGATAGGTTGAGCATATTTATAAGACTGAGTTCAATTTTGGAAAGATCGAAATGAATCTTAGATTTATGTTGCCTTTAAAAAAAAATCAAGTAAAAAATGAAAACAGATTAACTTAAAAGTTGAATCTGAAAAATGGAAGGTTGTATTCATTTTTCAAGTGAACTATTTAGATTGTTGTGTTCCTAATATGTAATTTTGATTCCGAGATTAATTTGTAACCACAAGAGTCCTCAACTCTTCCTTTTCCCTCATTCTTTAAGCATTGTGCTGCCAAGTATTATCAATTCTGCCTTCACAGCATTTCACATCTAACCTCTTTCCTCCACATAATCATTATCCTTATGTAGGTACTCATTACATCTTGACTGGACTACCACAAAAATCTCCTAATTAATTGTTTTTCTACCTTATGGCTTCTCTTTTTTTTTTTTTCAGTCTATGTGTCACATAGCTACCAAAATGGCTCCCTCTATGATAAAATAAAACTCCTTTAGGTTACCACCTAAAGTCCTTGACAATTTGGTTGTAGCCTACCTTTAAATATTTTTTTGCATTACTTCCCAAAGAAACAGAGGAGGAAACCAAGCTGGAAGGGGCTTTGAATGTCTGAAAACCTGAGGATTTTATACTTGATCCTGGAAGTGATAGGGAAAGACTAGAGTTACTAGATGAAGAGGAAGAAGTGGGTATGACATGGTTAATTTGGCAGCTGAGTGGAGGATGAACCATAGTGGAGAGACATGATGAGGCAGGGAGATGAACAAAGACTATTTATTGCTAGTCCCAGGAGTGAGATTATGGGAGCCTGTACTATAGGCTCACAGTGTCAAATGAGAGGAGACTTAAAACACTGTATATAGAATTAGAGTAAGAAATTTGTGAGTCGTATTTATGTATTACACATAATAAATCTACATTTGACATGGAATATGGAAAAAACAATCTGAAGGGAAAATTACTTCCATCTAAGAAAAGTACATGTCTAATTGAGTTTAAAATGAATTTAATCAATAAAAGAGTACTGTGTTAAGAGTTAAAAATTTTTTTTTAAAAAGTGGTTCATATATCTGTCCTGATCAGAAAGCTTTTTTCCCTCAGCTGTCAGTGCTCTCTCCCTCCTCAAGATATCATTCATTTCAACTTTTTATATGCTGTAGCACCAGCAGAATGTAAGTTTCTCAAAGGCAAGAATTGTTTTGCATTTCATTATCTGCATCCCCAGTGCCTTAAACACAAGATTGTTTTTTTTTTTTTTTTAACTATTAATTACTGATTGAATTGAACTTAGGTTGACTTCTCCAAATTTGGGTGCTTTTTTTGTTCAAAATCACAAGAGAAATATACAGAGTTTAGACAACAGGCAGTGGGAATATGAGATTAAACACAAAGAAAATAATTTTAATGGATCAAGTTACTTTGAACTTCTTAAAAATAATTTAAGCTTCATATTTCAGAAAACTTTTAGAAATAAATGACAATATGGGTGGTAGTCAAAGGAAAACATTAAAAATAACAATAAAAACGAAGCCAGACATAAAAGTAAGATGATAAAATGATCAGAGCTAGATTGGTTTGCAAACATGAAAAAAATCATTCATCAAGATCAATAATTCTCATTAGTCAAAGAGAAAAATTTAAGAATGAAAAACTTTAGATTAAATATTGTAAAAAGTAAATTAAAATTCTAAGTTAGTGAATGGAAGACAATCTCTAGGAAAAGCAGTTAATCATAATCAAATGATCTAATTTCATTTAGAGTAAATGCATATTTAATGAAGGGCAGTTGAATAAAAATTAAATCAATTTCATCATGATGGAAGGTTGAATAAAATGAAATCCCAACTAGGTAAATGATTCAGAACTTACATGTATATAAACTTGCAAGTAAATCTATTAATTTAACTAAAAAAATTAAGTGAAATGAGTTAAATATAAGTATAAAAAGATACAGAGACCAGATCTGTCCTTTTAACTGTATAAGGACTT
The DNA here is from genome assembly GCF_048593235.1 of Sminthopsis crassicaudata. Lineage (NCBI taxonomy): Eukaryota > Metazoa > Chordata > Mammalia > Dasyuromorphia > Dasyuridae > Sminthopsis > Sminthopsis crassicaudata. The sequence goes on along the minus strand of NC_133617.1, from coordinate 301,577,675 downwards.
TCCAAGTGAGGAAACTCCTTTCTACTAATTTTAGTCACTACACTCTCTACAACTTCCAGTCTTATTAAAGACTTGCTTAGTATCCTGGGAAGTTAAATAACTTGCCTGAGGTCATCCAGAATGTGTGAGAGGTAGTATTTCAACCCAGGTCTTTCTGACTTTGAGATTGGTTCTCAAATCAGTAAACCATGTTTATGCAAATATAAATAAATAAATTCACAAAATGGTAATATAGAATTTCTTTCCATAAAATTAATGTAGTATTTGAGACTTCTTGTAAAACAATGTAATGATGCTAATGAAGACAATAAAAAGAAAGTATGTGTAACATTTACAGTAAAATTCAGAAACTAAAGTTACTCAAAAGCAGAACAAAAATAGCAATAGGAAAATCTTCCTTTATATATAAAATATCATAGAACTCACTCAAAACATTATAATAGGATTCTTGTGTTCTGGATAATCACAAAAGGAAATTGGTAATCTTGACTTTGCTACTTCTTAGTTGTTTGATTATAATGATCATTTTGGTTCTCTTTGTCTCAATCTCCTCATCTTTAAAATGGATATCCTACCCAGGTTACATATCTTATAAGATTGTTGTTAAATTGAAAATGTATTGGGGTAGAGAATAGACAGGACTTTGCCTAAACTCTTCCTGACTTCCTTCAGAAGCAAAACTAGATCAAGCGCTGAGCGGATTTAAGAGTGACAGAAACCACAAATATTTGGAATGTAATCATTTCCGAGCATAAGATATCTTGGAAGAACTTCAGGAAAAGTCTGTCTCAATTGGGTAAAGGGAAAATAAGGGAGGAAACTATTCTGATATCCTAGAACCAGAGGGTAAAATAGTCATTGAAAGAAGCCACCAATCACCTCCTGAAAGAGACCCTAAAATGAAAACTCCAAGGAATATTGTAGCTAAATTGCAGATTTATCAAATCAAGGAGAGGGAGGATGAGATCCTCCACTAGTATAGTTTTGCTGTTTATTTCTTCTTGCAACTCACTTAATTTCTCTAAGAACTTGGATATTATACCAGTTGGTGCATATATGTTTAGTATTGATATTCATTATCTATATAGTACCCTTAGCAAGATGTAGTTTCCTTCCTTATCTCTTTTAATAAGATCTATTTAATTAGATCTATATTAGATCTTATACTTGATCTGAGATCAGTATTACTACCTCTTGTTTCTTTTTCTTTTTTTTTTACTTCAACTGCCCCATAATAGATTCTGCTCTACCAGAACTAGATAAATCTAACCACAAAATAAATAAGAAAGAATTTAAGAATGTTAACAGAATTTTTTAAAAGCTAGGAATGCTACACCTTTGGAGAAAAGTGAATAGAGACAGAAAGAAATATACTTTTTTCTCAGCAGTACATGACACACAAAACTTGACCATGTATTAGGACATAAAAACTTCACAATCAAATGAAAAAAAGGAAGAAATAGCAAATGCATCCCTTTCAGATCATGATGCAATAAAAATTACATGTAATAAAAAGCCATGGAAAAGTAGACCAAAATTTTATTGGAAATTAAATAATCTAATCCTAAAAAATGAGTGGACTGAAACAACAAACCACAGAAACAATTGATAATTTCATGCAAGAAAATGACAATAATGAGAAAACATAATAAAACATACAGGAAACAACCAAAGCAGTTCTTAGGGGAAATTTTATATTTCTAATTGCTTGCTTGAATAAAATAGAGAAAGAGAAGATTAATCAATTAGGTATACAGCCAAAAAATATAGAAAAAGAACAAAAACCCTAAATTAAATACCAAATTAAAAATTCTGAAAATCAAAGGAAAGATTAATAAAATTGAAAGTAAGAAAACTAAGAGTTGGTTTTATGGAAAAACTAACAAAATAGGTAAACATTTGATTTATTTGACTAAAAAAAAGGAAAGAAAAAAACAAATTACCCATATCAAAAATAAAAAGGGTGAACTTACCACCAATGAATAGGAAATCAAATAAATTATTAGAAGCTATTTTGCAGTGTACACCAGTAAATCTGATAATCTAAGTGCAATGGATGAATACTTACAAAAATATAGATCACTCAGATTAAGAAGAGAAAATAAATTACATAACTAGTCCCATTTTAGAAAAATAAATTAAACAAGCTATTAATGAACTCCCTAAGAAAAAAAATCTCCAGAGCCAGGTGAATTTACATGTGAATTCTACCTAATATTTGAAGAACAATTAGGTCCAATATTATATAAACTACTTGAAAAAACAGGGGAAGAAGGAGTGCTACTAGATTCCTTTTATGACACAGATATGGTACTGATATCTAAACCAGGAAGGGCCAAAACAGAGAAAGAAAATTGTAAACCAATTTCTCTAATGAATATTGATGCAAAATTTTAAATAAAAAATTGGCAAAGAGATTACAGCAACTCATCCGCAGGATAATACACCATGACTATATGGGATTTATATCAGAATGCAGGGCTGGTTCAATATTAAGAAAACTATTAGCATAATTGACCATACCAACACCCAACTAATAGAAATCATATGATTATCTTGACAAATTCAGAAAAAGCTTTTGACAAAATACAACAAGCCCTTTCTATTAAAAACACTAGATAGTGTAAGAATAAATGGCATTTTCCTTAAAATGATAAACAGTATGTATCTAAAACCATTAGCAAGCATTATATATAATGGGAATAAACTAAAAGCATTTCCAGTAAGATCAGAGGGAAACGATGTTGCCCATTATCACCACTACTATTATATACTGTACTAGAAATGTCAGCTTTAGGAATAAGAAAAGAAAAAGAAATTGAAGGAATTAGAGTATGTAATGAGGAAAAAAAAAAATTAGCATTCTTTACAGATGACGTACTTAGTATATGGTATACTTAGAGAATCCTTAGAGATTTAATTAAAAGAACTACTAGAAATAATTAACTTTAGCAAATTTGCAGGATATAAAATAAGCCTACATAAATCATCAGCATTTATATGTTACCAAGAAATTCCAGCAGTAAGATACAAAGAGAAATCCTATTTAAAATAATTGTAGATAACATAAATACATTTATTATAATTGTAATATACATAATATACTAATATAAGTGATATTTATAATTATAAATAACATATAATAATAATTATAAAAATAAAATAAATATAGAAATAAATATTTGAGAGTCTCCTTACCAAGATAAAGCCAGAAACTATATGAATACAATTGTAAAACACTTTCCACACAAATAAAGTCATGTGAAAACAATTGGGAAACTATCAATTGCTCATGGGTAGGCCAAGTTAACATAATAAAAACAGCAATTCTACCTAAATTAATCTATTTGTTCAGTGCCAAACTAATCAAACTCTCAAGAAATTACTTTAAAGAGCTAGGAAAAAATAACAAAATTCATCTGGAAGAACAAAAGGTCAAGAAATTCAAGGGAATCAATGAAAAAAAAATGCAAAGTAAAGTAACCTAGACATACCAAAGTTAAAATTGTATTATAAGATGGCAGTAATCAAAACCATTTGGTACTGACTAAAAAATAGAGTGATAGATCAGTGGAATAATTTAGGTAAACAAGATACAATAATCAATAATTATAAAATTCATCTGGAAGAACAAAAGGTCAAGAAATTCAAGGGAATTAATGAAAAAAAAAAATGCAAAGGAAAATAGCCTAGAATACCAGAGTTAAAATTGTATTATAAGATGGCAGTCATCAAAACCATTTGGTACTAGCTAAAAAAATAGAGTGGTAGATCAGTGGAATAAGTTAGATATACAAGATACAATAATCAATAATTATAATAATCTACTGTTCAATAAACCCAAAGATTCCAGCTTCTGAAACAAAAACTCCCTATTTGACAACAAGTTCTGAGAATACTGGAAAATAATATGTCATAAATTAGGCATAGACCAACGTTTCACACCCTATACCAAGATAAGATTGAAATGGATACATGATTTACATGCAAAGGGTGATAATAAAAAGCATATTAGAATAGCAAGAGAAAGTTTAAATATCAGATCTTTGGAGAAGGGAGAAATTCAAGAACTGAAGAACTGAAGAATACTACGAAAAAAAATGGATAATTTCATTTACATTAAATCAAAAAAGTTTTGTACAAACAAAATCAATGCAGCCAAGATTAGAAGGGAAACAGAAAACTGAGGGAAAAAAAATACTTCCAGTATTTCTAATAAAGACTTCATTTCTAAAATAGAAAATTGATTTAAATTTTTTTTTTTTTGTCTTGGCTAAATTCACTTTATTTTTATTTTTTTTTTTTGTTGTTAACATTTTTTTTTTAATTTTTTATTTTATTTTATAATTATAACATTTTTTGACAGTACATATGCATGGGTAATTTTTTACAACATTATCCCTTGCACTTACTTCTATTCAGATTTTTTCCCTTCCTCCCCCAACCCCCTCCCCCAGATGGCAAGCAGTCTTATATATGTTAAATATATTACAGTATAATTTAGATACAATATATGTGTGTAGAACCGAATTTTTTGTTGCACAGGAAGAATTGGATTCAGAAGGTAAAAATAACAGTTTACATTCATTTCCCAGTGTTCCTTTTCTGGATGTAGCTGGTTCTGTCCATCATTAATCAATTGGAATTGGATTAGTTCTTCTCTATGTTGAAGAAATCCACTTCCATCAGCATACATCCTCGTACAGTATCATTGTTGAAGTGTATAATGATCTTCTGGTTCTGCTCGTTTCACTCAGCATCAGTTGATGTAAGTCTCTCCAAGCCTCTCTGTATTTCTCCTGTTGGTCATTTCTTATAGAACAATAATATTCCATAACATTCATATACCATAGTTTACCCAACCATTCTCCAATTGATGGACATCCATTCATCTTCCAGCTTCTAGCCACTATGAAAAGGGCTGCCACAAACATTTTGGCACATACAGGACCCTTTCCCTTCTCTAGTAGTTCCTTGGGGTATAAGCCCAGTAGTAGTATGGCTGGGTCAAAGGGTATGCACATTTTGATAACTTTTTGGGCATAATTCCAGATTGCTCTCCAGAATGGTTGGATTCTTTCACAACTCCACCAACAATGCATCAGTGTCCCAGTTTTCCCACAGCCCCTCCAACATTCATCGTTATTTGTTCCTGTCATCTTAGCCAATCTGACAGGTGTGTAATGATACCTCAGAGTTGTCTTAATTTGCATTTCTCTGATCAATAGTGATTTGGAACACTCTTTCATATGAGTGGAAATAGTTTTAATTTCATCATCTGAAAATTGTCTGTTCATATCCTTTGACCATTTATCAATTGGAGAATGGCTTGATTTCTTATACATTAAAGTCAATTCTCTGTATATTTTGGAGATGAGGCCTTTATCAGAACCTTTAACTGTAAAAATGTTTTCCCAATTTGTTACTTCCCTTCTAATCTTGTTTGCATTAGTTTTGTTTGTGCAGAAACTTTTTAATTTGGTGTAATCAAAATGTTCTATTTTGTGATCAATAATGGTCTCTAGTTCTCCCTTGGACACAAACTCCTTCCTCCTCCACAAGTCTGAGAGGTAAACCATCCCATGTTCCTCCAATTTATTTATGATTTCGTTCTTTATGCCTAAATCTTGGACCCATTTTGATCTTATCTTAGTATGTGGTGTTAAATGTGGGTCCATGCCTACTTTCTGCCATACTAATTTCCAGTTTTCCCAGCAGTTTTTGTCAAATAATGAATTCTTATCCCAAAATTTGGGATCTTTGGGTTTGTCAAAGATTAGATTGCTATTTTTATTCACTATCTTGTCCTGTGAACCTAACCTATGCCACTGATCAACTAGTCTATTTCTTAGCCAATACCAAATGGTTTTGGTGACTGTTGCTTTATAATATAGCTTTAAATCAGGTACACTTAGACCACCTTCCTCTGACTTTTTTTTCATTAGTTCCCTTGCAATTCTCGACCTTTTATTCTTCCATATGAATTTTGTTGTTATTTTTTCTAGGTCATTAAAATAGTTTCTTGGGAGTCTGATTGGTATAGCACTAAATAAATAGATTAGTTTGGGGAGTATTGTCATCTTTATTATATTCGCTCGGCCTATCCAAGAACACTGAATGTCTTTCCAATTATTTAAATCTGACTTTATTTTTGTGGCAAGTGTTTTGTAATTTTGCTCATATAATTCCTGACTCTCCATTGGTAGATATATTCCCAAATATTTGATACTATCGACTGTTATTTTGAATGGAATTTCTCTTTGTATCTCTTGCTGTTGGATTGTGTTGGTAATGTATAAAAATCCTGAGGATTTATGTGGATTTATTTTGTATCCTGCGACTTTGCTAAAATTCTGAATTATTTCTAATAGCTTTTTAGCAGAGTCTTTGGGGTTCTCTAAGTATACCATCATGTCATCTGCGAAAAGTGACAATTTGATTTCTTCATTTCCTACTCTAATTCCTTGGATCTCTTTCTCGGCTCTTATTGCCAAGGCTAGAGTTTCTAGTACTATATTGAATAGTAATGGTGATAGTGGGCAACCTTGTTTCACTCCTGATCTTACAGGGAAAGGTTCTAGTTTATCACCATTACATATAATGTTTACTGAAGGTTTTAAATATATGCTCCTTATTATTTTAAGGAATAGTCCATTTATTCCTATACTCTCAAGCGTTTTTAGTAGGAATGGATGTTGGATTTTATCAAATGCCTTTTCTGCATCTATTGAGATGATCATATGGTTTTTATTAATTTGATTATTAATATGGTCAATTATACTAATAGTTTTCCTAATATTAAACCAGCCCTGCATTCCTGGTATAAATCCCACTTGGTCATAGTGTATTATCCTGGGGATGATTTTCTGAAGTCTATTTGCTAATATCTTATTTAAGATTTTAGCATCAATATTCATTAAGGAAATTGGTCTATAGTTTTCTTTCTCAGTTTTCGATCTACCTGGTTTAGGTATCAGTACCATGTCTGTGTCATAGAAGGAATTTGGTAGGACTCCATCAATCCCTACTTTTTCAAATAGTTTATATAGCATTGGAGTTAGTTGTTCTTTAAATGTTTGGTAGAATTCACCTGTAAATCCATCTGGTCCTGGGGACTTTTTCTTAGGAAGTTGGTTAATAGCTTGGTCTATTTCTTTTTCTGAGATGGGACTATTTAGACTACTTACTTCTTCCTCTGTTAATCTGGGCAAGCTATATTTTTGAAGGTATTCTTCCATTTCATTTAAGTTATCGAATTTATCGGCATAAAGTTGAGCAAAGTAGCTCCTAACTATTGTTCTAATTTCCTCTTCATTAGTGGTGAGTTCACCCTTTTCATTTTCAAGACTATCAATTTGCTTTTTCTCTTTCCTTTTTTTAATCAGGTTTACTAAGGGTTTGTCTATTTTGTTGGTTTTTTCATAAAACCAACTCTTAGTTTTATTAATTAATTCAATAGTTTTTTTACTTTCAATTTTATTAATCTCACCTTTTATTTTTTGAATTTCAAGTTTTGTGTTTGTCTGGGGGTTTTTAATTTGTTCCTTTTCTAGCAATTTTAGTTGTAAACCCAATTCGTTGGCCCTCTCTTTCTCTATTTTATGCAGGTAGGCCTGTAGAGATATAAAACTTCCCCTAATTACTGCTTTGGCTGTATCCCACACATTTTGGTATGATGTCTCATTATTGTCATTTTCTTGGGTGAAGTTATTAATTATGTCTATGATTTGCTGTTTTACCCAATCATTCTTTAGTATAAGATTATTTAGTTTCCAATTATTTTTTGGTCTATTTTCCCCTGGCTTTTTATTAAATGTTATTTTGATTGCATTATGGTCTGAAAAGGATGCATTTACTATTTCTGCCTTACTGCATTTGATTTTGAGGTTTTTATGCCCTAGTATATGATCAATTTTTGTATAGGTTCCATGAACTGCTGAGAAGAAAGTATATTCCTTTCTGTCTCCATTTAGCTTTCGCCAAAGATCTATCATATCAAACTTTTCTAGTATTCTATTTACCTCTTTGACTTCTTTCTTATTTATTTTGTGGTTTGATTTATCTAATTCTGAGAGTGCAAGGTTGAGATCTCCCGCTATTATAGTTTTGCTATCTATTTCCTCTTGCAGCTCTCTTAATTTCTCTTTTAAGAATTTAGATGCTGCACCACTTGGTGCATACATGTTTAATATTGATACTGCTTCACTATTGATGCTTCCCTTTAGCAGGATATAATGCCCTTCCTTATCTCTTTTAATTAGATCAATTTTTGTTTTTGCTTGATCTGAGATGAGGATGGCTACTCCTGCTTTTTTGGTTTTGCCTGAAGCATAATAGATTCTGCTCCACCCTTTTACTTTTAGTTTGAATGTCTCATCCTGTTTCAGGTGTGTTTCCTGTAAACAACATATAGTAGGATTCTGACTTTTAATCCAGTCTGCTAACTGCTTCCTCTTTATGAGGCAGTTTGCCCCATTCACATTTATGGTTAGAAGGACTAATTCTATATTGCTTGCCATCCTATTAACCCCTGATTATGCTTTTCCCCTTTCCTTCCCTTTTACCCTCCTATCCAGTATTAAACTGGTAAACACCACTTGCTTTTCACAGCCCTCCCTTTTTAGGATCCCTCCCCCACCTTAAAGATCCTCCCCTTATTTTACCCCTTTTCCTCGAAATTACTGTATTCCCTTCCCCTTAGCTTACTCCTTCCCTTTCACTTTTCAATGAAGTGGAAGAAGTTTCACCATAAATCGAATATGTCTATTGATACACGCTATGTTCATCTCCCTCCTTTCTTTCTCTCAGATATAATAGGTTACCTTTGCCTCTTCATGAGATGTAGTACCACCACTTTACACTTTTTTATGATATAATCTCCTTTCCACCTCTAGTTTCTAAGACAAATTGTACATATGTTCTTTACATATTTTTTTGACAGAAGTATAGTTCTCAAGATTTCTTTTTACCTTTTTTAGAAGTCTCTTGAGTTCTGTATTTGAAGATCAAACCTCTTATGTAGGTCTGGTTTTTTCATCAAAAATAGATGGAATTCATTTATTTCGTTAAATGTCCATCTTCTTCCCTGGAAAACGATGCTCATTCTTGCTGGGTAAGTTATTCTTGGCTGCATACCAAGTTCCTTAGCCTTTCGGAATATCATGTTCCAGGCCCTGCGTTCTTTTAATGTGGATGCTGCTAGATCCTGTGTTATCCTTATCGTGGATCCTCCATATCTGAATTGTTTTTTTCTAGCAGCTTCCAATATCTTTTCCTTTGTCTGATGGTTCTTGAACTTGGCCACTATATTTCTTGGCGTTTTGATTTTAGGGTCTCTTTCAGTAGGTGATCGATGAATTTTCTCAATGTCTATTTTACCCTCTGTTTCCAAAACGTCTGGGCAGTTGTCTTTGATAATTTCCTCGAAAATGGTGTCCAAGCTCTTTTTTTCCTCCCATTTTTCAGGGAGTCCGATTATTCTCAAATTGTCTCTCCTGGATCTGTTTTCCAGGTCTGTTGTCTTTCTGGTAAGGTACTTGACAGTCTTTTCAATTGTTTCATTTCTCTGGTTTTGCTTGACTCCCTCTTGGTTTCTCCTTGAGTCATTCATTTCTACTTGTTCCAGTCTAATTTTCAATGATGTATTTTCTTCACTCACTTTTTTTATATCTCTTTGTAATTTTCCAATTGTGTTTTTATCCTCTATGGAATTTTTTTCCATTTTATCCATTTTATTTTTTAGAGAGCTGATTTCTTTTTCCAGCTCTCTAATCCTGTTTTCCTTGGAGTTGTTTATCTTTTCCAGCTCACTAATCCTGTTTTCCTTGGAGTTGTTTACTTTTTCCAGATCACTAATCTTGTTTCTCAATGATTTGATTTCTTTATCCATTCTGTCTTTGAATGCATGGGATGACTTCTCCAGGCTCTCTTGCCAAGCTTCCCTTTCCTTTTCCCATTTCTCTTCCAGCTCTCTTGTGAGAGCTTTTTTGATTTCCTCTATGAGGTTCTTTTGTATTGAGGAGCAGCTTATATCCCTCCCAGGGGATACATCTGGGGACATTCTGTTCCTAGTCTCCTCAGCATTTGAAGTCTGCTCCCTCTCCACACAGAAGCTGTCAATGGTTAGAGCCCTTTTGAATTTTTTGTTCATTTTGTCAGAGTAGGAATCAAAGAAAACAAACTGACAAGAGAAACAATTGGTCTGTTTTGCGGGGGATAGGGCTGGATGGTATTAATGGGCTTCCTCTACAGACTGGGGGTAGGGCAGCAGAGAGCCACTAATAGAACAGCAATGACTGTACTGAGTCTGCACTCTGAGGCTCTGAGAATGCACTGAGTCAGTCCAGGTGGGGGTTGGGGGTGGCCCAGTTCTGAGAGATGCTGGCTTTCTGGGGTTTTAATCTTCACCTCCAGTGTTTACACCCTCTCTGCTGCTCCTGGCTTGCTGCCAAGACGGAGTATCCACACTGGGGCAAAAGCCCTTTCGCAGAAACGGCAGAGATCACACCCCTCCCCCTCCGGTCTGAGCTGTGTGAGCTGCCTGTCTTGCTCTGGCTGTCTGCCCTCAGTCTGCGCCCAGTCTGATTGACCCTCCCCCGAGCAAACACAGACCTTTTCTGGCGACTTTCAAGGATGTCTTCTCTTGGTGATAATTTGTGGATTTCTTTCTGGGTCAAGCATTAAGTCAGAGGCTTGTCATGAAGTAAGTTCTGAGAGAAAACGAGGAGCTCAAGCAGCTGTCTGCCTCCACGCCGCCATCTTGGCCGGAAGTCCGATTTAAATTTATAAAAATAAAAATCATTCTCCAATTGCTAAATGGTCAAAAATGATATGAACAATTTATAGATGAAAAAAATTAATGCCATTTCTAGCCATATGAAAAAAAATGCTCTAAATCACTATTGATTAGAGAAATGCAAATTGGAAAACTTAGATAAGTTGACAAGAAAAGATAATGATAAATGTTGGAGGAGATGTTGGAAAACTGGAACACTATTGCATTGTTAGTGGAGTTGTAAACTGATCCAATCATTCTGGAGAGCAATTTGGAACTATGCCCAAAGGGGTATCTAACTGTGCATACCCTTTGATCTAGAATACTGGATCTGTATTCTAAAGAAATCATAAAAAAGTGAAAAGAATGCAGATGTGCAAAAATGTTTGTAGCAGCCCTTTTTATAGTGGTAAGGGACTGGAAAGTGAATGGATGTCTATCAATTGCGGAATAAGTTACAGTATATGAATAGAATATTATTGTTCTATAAGAAATGATGAGCAGGCTAATTTCGGAAAAACCTGTAAAAACTTATATGAACTGATGCTAAGCAAAATGACTAGAACCAAGAGAACATTGTACACAGCAACAAGAAGATTTTATGATCAACTCTGATGGACTTGGCTCTTTTCAACAATGAGGTAATTCAAGGCAATTCCAATGGGATTGTGATGGAAAAAGCCAATCACATCCAGAAAGAAGACTTTTTTCTTTTTTCTTTTTTTTTTTTTTTTTTTTTTTTGGAGGCGAGGAGTGTTTTTGTTTGTTTTTTATTTCTCATGGGTTTTTGTTTCTCCTTTTGATCTTATTTTTCTGGCACAACACATTCAGAAAGGAGTAAGTATGCTAATTTGCCCAGAAGAAAAATATAACAAGAGATAAAATTAGAAAGTAGCATCAAAATAAAATTTGAAGAACTACCTATTGGCTATGTTATAAAAAAAAGATGCTGCTCAGGTGTGGTTTGTACTAGGTGTCTTCTACCTAAGACACTCTGAAATTCTTAGTCACATAATGAAGACCTTTGAAATTCAGAATAAAATGATTAGAACAAAATAATGAGCTGCTAAAAAGTTTTTTAAATTGTTATTGTTATTTTGTGATATTATCAGACTTGTGCATTTGAGAGTTAAGACAAGTCAGGTCAAGAAGCACTTATTAAATACTTACTATGTGCCAGGCATTGTGTGAGCATTGGAAGTTTAATTTGGCAATTAAGTATAATATTTAATGAACAGAGGAGATAAACTGAAGGGAAATAAGCTCTAATGACAGTTCCAATAGCAGGAAATAAAGGAATGAACTAGAAAGATCACAGTAAGCAGAGTAAGAAGATAGGTACAAATATAGGAGACTGACAAGAGAAGAGAATCTAAATGTAAGGAAATCAATTACCACTAAGAAAAAATCAAGTTCAAGCAAATGTCCACAATCATCAGAAGTTAGCAACTAATTGTAATATAAACAGAGAATAGAAAGATGGAAAGGAATATGAAAAATAGTTACAAAATTTTGAACACGGGGACCTAGAGCAATAAACAGAAGAAGTGAAGCATAACTCATCACTGCTCTTGCTAGGGAGTAAAGATACTTAATTGCTTTGAAAAAAATGAGAAACACTGATAGAAAGGATGTAGAAAACAACAAATCTGAATTTATAACACAGAGCAAGAATTTCCTTATCTTCTATTCTTCCTACACATTGTGACAAATGTTAGTACTACTTAGTAATCTGAAACAACTCTTCAGTATGCAAAAATCATAGGCATTTATCATGATCATTTGGTTTCTTTATTCATCCAAACTTTTTGTGTATAAAAAGCCAGAAAGAAGTTGTAAGCTTTTTTGATTTGGAGGACTCATGAATGACTTTCCCCTATAAGAAGAACTTTTGCAAAGAGAACTTTGACAGTTTTTTTTTTCTCAGAGGATTCTGGGAAGATGGGTGAATAGTCAGAAAAATTTCAGCTGTCCACAGAAGAACATTGTCTTAAAGAAAATATAGAGTAGCAAAAGTAAATACAAGTTAGGGTAAAGCAATTGTTCTCCTAAGACAATCTAAGGAGACCCCAAGGAAAGGCCTGACCTCCAGGGATAAAGATTTCACCTGAGTGAACTGCAAATACCTTCAGGTCAAAATAACAAGCTGTGGGAACAAGTAGGGTGGGAGGCAATCTCAGCCTTAGAAACTTTCATCTCATGGACAGGAATGTCTGATTAGTAAACTGAAGGACCTTCCAGTGTTGAGGGACACCAAGTCCAGCTGTGCTGACCCATTGCATCATGGGTTGGGCTGCCACTGTGGGGATGAAGGAATTAGCTCCTACCTTTGATCATGGGGACCTAGAAGACTAAACAGAAGAAGTGAAGCTTACTCATCACTGCTCTTATTAGCATGCAGTAACAGGCGGGGACCCTACTGGCTGTGGTTTCAGTTCCAAGAAAAAGAAGACAGCTGTAGTGGGAAGTCACCAGAAGAAATGAAGGTACCACAGAGAGCAGAATGTTATATGGGGCATCACAACTGGGGACTCTAGCCAGGCCTAGTAGTGAAGGGCAGAGCCAAAGGTTGTACTCTAAGAAAAATCTCAGAAGGATGAGGCATTATTCTCCATATCTCAACACTAGAACTTGTTCACACTAATAGCTGCTAAAAATAAAATAAAGCAAAAATAAATAAATAAAATTGAACAAGCAAAGGAGAAAGAACCCAACTATAGATAGCTATTACAGGAATAAAGATCAGGGTTCAAATTCAGAAGATAATGGAGCTAAAAAAGCCACTCCTTCAGTGAGAAACATCAAATGATCCCAAGCACAAAAAGATTTCTTAGAAGAACTTAAAAAGGACTTAAAAATCAAATAAGAGAGATTAAGGAAAAATTTGGGGAAAAAAAGAGCAATTCAAGAAAATCAAGAAAATTATGAAAGGAAAATCAACCAACTTGAAACAGAGAACCAAAAACTTAAGGAAGAAAATAATTCCTTAAAAATTAGAAGTGAGAAAAGATGTTTTAAGACACAGAGAAATAATCAAATAAAATTAAAAGAATGAAAAATAGAAGAAAAAATGAAAGATCAGAAAAACTAATCTGGAGAAAAGATAGAGGAGATTGAACAGAACATGACAGAACAATAAAAATAGAAGACTTACTCAAAAGAAGAAAGTGAATGAAGAGAAGTAACATTGCTTTTTTCTCCCAGAATTAAGTATTTAAAATAATTTTTCTAAAATATGAAATCAAATTCATTCTAAGATCCATTCATTGTTAAAAAAAGAAAGAAAGAAAAAAAGAAATTAAATTAACATGGTATTCATGCTTATATACAGGCCAGATAACAATACACTGAACTACAAATATCAGCTCACCAGTCTGAAAATATTCCCTAATATTGTATTATAAGTAAAAGTTAATAACATAAAATTATATTCACCTTAACCTGATCAAAAACCCAGGTGTCAAGCCGTGCTGCATCTTGTGCACCAAAGTCCTCTTTTTCAGCTGTGTAACAATGGATATAAATGTGGTCTCCACTTGCACCTGAAGGAAACAGTTATGTAATTTTTTTAATTCTTAAAATCTACATTAAAACACATTTATATGGGCTCTATTACTACTCCTGGGGCTTCATTATATAAAATTAGGATGAATCTGAAGATAATCTATGCTCTTTGGGACTTTTTACATGTAAAATTTACTGTGAATTTGGTTCTTAAAATACCTAAAAACAGAAGAAAGTTTAAATATTTTAGCTCTATTACCTATGCATTTTGTGAATTTTTATAATTCTGTTTCAATTTTTACGATTGTTACTAATAGAAAAGAATTGAAAGGCAAACTAATGTTGTGCAAAAATGTCAAACTCACTGCAACACTACCCAATGTGGCCAACCAGATTAAAATGTATTTGGGAAATGTTTAAAAAAATAAATAAATACAACATAAATAATGCAAATTTGTGGTCCTTCAAGTCAATATAGGATTAGCAGGGATTCATCTCTATTTGAGTTTGATCATTAGTGCAGAAGGTACATTGGGCTAAGAATCAATATTTCTAGTTTCACCTTTGCCTGTAATAGTTATGGTCAAACAAAAATCTCAGTTTCATCATCTATAAAAAGAAAGTTAGGTTACAATAAAGGGTTAGATTAATCTCTAGTTAATCTTCCAAATCTGGATCATATGATTTCTGATTACAAATAATAAAGAAAAAACCAGATAATTCTCATTACAATTAAGGGATAAAAATATAAATTTGCATTTAATTATTATATGGGTTTTTAATCAAATTAATAATTTTCCTTGCTATAAATATTAAAAACACAGTTCTATGAGTACATTTTTTTATTCCTATTCTAAAGGGATAAGTACTCTAAGTATATAAGGTTACATTGTTTAAAAAAATTTTATGAGAATAAAAAGAAGTAATTTTCAAACTTATGGTTAGAGGGAGAATTAAATGGACTAACAACATGGTTTTAGATATGTAAATGTGTATACATATATCTATATGTGTGTGTGTGTGTGTACGTTTGTGTGTATATATATATATATATATGTAAATGTGTATACATATATATATATGTGTGTGTGTGTGTACGTATGTGTGTGTATATATATATATATATATATATATATATATATATATATATATATATATATATATATATATATATGTGTGTGTGTGTATAGCTATATGTCTATGTGGAGTGTATATGTGTATGAATGAATGTAAATATACCCGTGTTTAACTGTAGCCTGCTTAAAGGAGTATTAAGGACCATGCCTAAGTGAAGGGGTAGGTCAATTCTCCAAGAGTCTCCACAGATGTGAATCATAACACTTGAAGGAGTTGCAAAGCAGCCTTTGCTGACACACATGTTCCTTGTGGATGGGGAATGAAATAAATTGGAGGCAGAGGGAAGAGGAGAGAGGTCAGAGAACTCCCTCTTAATCTCCTTATATCATCATCCTCCTCCTCTCCTATGAAGAAATCCATTCTATGAGATCTGAGTCAGACCTCCAGCAGCCACTGGCAGGTGGCTCCCATATCACAACTGAGGAGCTGAAGGGATGAAAGGGAAAAAAGAATAAAGTAAAAAAGTGTGCAGCAGAGAACAAAACTACAAGGGAGCAAAAACATTATGGACAGTTATGAATATAATCTCTTCTATAATATAATATATATATAATATGTTCCCTTGAAATGGAAATTTATTATTACATATTTTGAATTTAAATCTTCCCCAATGTTCTGCTTTCTTTTTCTATTTTGTATTTAGTTTTAAATAAATATTTAAAAAGAAAGAAAAAACTGAATAATAGAAAAACATTAGATAAAAGGTAATTTCAATTACATAAAATTGAAACATTTTTGAAAGAATGAAACCAAAATACTAGGAAAGAAATAGAAACTAAATTATGAGAAAAAATTTGGTGTCAAACATAGCCTATATATCTAAGATATATTAGGAATTAATATAAACATATGACTTTTAAGATACGTTTCCCAATATATAAAAGGGGAAAAGACATGAACAAATAACCTTATGAAAAAATGCTCCAAATCACTAGAAATAAAATAAATATAAATGAAGATTATTTGGAAGTTTCACTGTATATCAACCAAACTGATAAAAGTGAACTTTTGAGAGCTTAAGAGAAGTGTCAATGTACTCTTGGCATAATTATGAATTGGTGCAATCTTCCTGAATTATTTTCTTCAGTTAGTTTTTTTACCTTCTTTTGCCCATTTGGCCAATTGTACTTTTAAATTAGTTGTTTTGTTCACTGGATTTTTTCCTATTTCACGAATTATATTTGTTAAGGAGTTGTTCTCTTTTTTCATTTTGCCAAATTATTTTTTTAAAACCTGTTTTCTTCAGTATATTTTTTCTATTTCATCAAATTCATATTTTAAATAGTTTTCTTCAACCAATTTCTATGTTTCTTTTTCCAAACTTTCCTGTAAAGCCTCTTTTGCTTTCCCAGTTTTTCTTCTCTTTTAAGAATCTTTTTGAATCTTCCAAGAGAACCTTTTGAATTGGAGACCAGTACATATTTTCCTTTCAGGCTTCATCTGGAGGCATTTTGCCTTTAGTGTCTTCAGGGTTCGGGTTCTGTTATTCTCTGTCTCCAAAGTAACTATTTATAGTCAGAGTTCTTTTTGCTTTTCTGCTCAGTTTTAAAGGTTGAGGCCTGTTCTGTGGGCACAGTGGAGATTGTCCCAAGCTTCCTCTATAGGGCAACAGGGGCTTCTCACTGCCCTGGGGCCAGTATTGCTAAAGACTTTCCCACTGAATTGGGTGGGCCTGGACGTCCCACTTGTTTTGCTAAGGTTCAAGGGCTCACTATTTGCCTTGTGTAATTGCATTGGAGGTCTCACTGTTAGTCTATTGATAGACTGGTTTTCTGAACCAGAAGAGAGTAGCCAACGCTGCTGTATTTTGGCTAAAAGCCTCCCACACGATTCTTTGCATAGGACCTCTCTGTCCTGGGCCTTCCCATACCATGCTTGAGCTGGGCCATACTTCCCCCTGCTCAATTAAGACCAAGTTTTCCTGAAGTCCTTCCCAAATATCTTGTGCTGGAAAATTGTTACACTCCAAATATTTATCAGTACTGTCACTCCAAAATCCATTCAGAGGCTTGATCTAGTATTGATTCTGAAGGAAGCCAGGAAGAGCTCAAGTAAAGTCCTATTTATATTCTCCCGTCTTGGCTCCACCCCTGTGCAACCTTTCTGGAAACAATTCTGAACTATGTAAGAACAGTCACTAAACTGTTTCTAACCTTTAACCAAGTAATGTTGCTACTGCACATATATAACCCAAGGAGTTAAATGATGAAAAAGAAATATCCTGATTATAATAAAATATTCATAGCAGCATTTCTTCTGTCAGCAAAAACTCTAAAAACTAGACACAAAGTGAAGGCCTATCCAATGAGGAATTGATAAACAAATTACAACATATAAATTAGTAGAAGATTATTGTATCAAAAAATGACAAATACAGATTTAGAAAAATATAACTTTTATGATAAGACACAGAACATCTGAGAAAAATAATCTTTATTAGTTATTTGCTTAACTGTTTTCCTTTATATCAAGTGAAGACTAAGCAGGTAGAAGAATATATTAAGAAATGTCTCATATGAAAAAAGGCATTGATTCTTTAAAAGGCACAAGAAAAACATGTCAAATGAAGGATAAAATGACAATTTTTCAATAATTTTGAATAAGAATATCCATACATAGCTGTTATGGTAAATAGGTTATCATGACAAGTCTAGCCATATGCTGTCAGTTTCCATAAATTAAAATAAGGAAAAGATTTCTAAAGAAATTTCAGATGTACAACTATCAGTCTCAATAAAAATAAAGGAAAAATTAGGGAAAGTTTTTTGGGAAAATAAAATTTTAAATTCATAATACTGGCTCTCAGGGAACAATGTAACACATGTATTAGAAGATTCTGTCTCTGAATTAATAATTACATATTAACATATTTTAGGTAGATGAGAAAGAAATAATGGCAACTGAAATTTTAGCTATATGGGGAGCTCTGAATTAGAAGTGAAAGGAGAAATGTAATAAAATTCTGTCATCTTCTTTAACTCCTAAGGCTTCAGGCCTTTAAAGTAGGCTGGCTTCATTATTTCTTCAAAATGGTTTCTAAAGGGGAAAATGTTCCTGTCACATTTTTGCTATATAATTTTCTTGATTTGTTGGTTACTCCAGTTGCATAATACAATTTAGAAAACATCAGGATTTGTTGATGCATAAGTCAATGTTCCACAGTTAGTGCTTACCAAAGATCATATCTCTGCCTATGTGAACTGCCACAAACTTTGAGCTTAAAGGGAAATAAATGTCCAAATGTTTCATTGCCATGAAAAGACTAATTATATGAATCTGAAATGATATAACTGTTTTTAAAAGATACTTTTAAAGGTTTTCCTTCTAGTAGGAATGTTCTGTAATTTGCTGACTTCAAAGAAATTAGAACAAAATTACATTATCCCTCAACAGAACAAAGACATTAAAACAGAATGACATTTTCAACTTTTAGTATTAATCAGCATCTATTACCTTTCAGAATGATTCATTAAGATACAGAACACTAAGCTACAACTTTAATGTACTTGAAAAGGATTTTTTAAAAATATGTCCAAATAGGCAATGGGTGAGAAATTGGGAATTTAGCTAAAGCTAGGCCACTTTATCCTGTTAGGACAGGCCTCTTTCAAAAGCATGGCTCTTACTGATTTTGATAAAGTCAAGCACATATCCCCCCTGTGGACAGAATCTTGTTTAGTGGGGGGGAAAACAGAATAAACATTATACTACAGACAAAATAAATGTATTTGTATATTATCTGAATATGCAAAATTTTTTTAGAAAAAATGGATATTCCAATTCCCTGGGTTTCATTTGATAATGTAATATAGCAATCAAATTTCTTTTGAAAAATGACTTTTACTGGTGACTTTTGTCACCTCACTTCCCTACTACACCCATTCTTTTGTGGTGAGTAAAAATATTCAACACAGACACTATGCCTGAAAATATATACAATATTCTATCTTGATAGCTTCCCACCTCTCTATGTAGAGAAAGGACAATTCAGTCTCTGTTCTCTGAGAATAAATATGACTTTTTAGCTTCTTAAACAATCTCTTCATTTACATTTTTGTAGTCAGTAGGCAAACTGTTCTCTATCCTGTGTCAATTCATAAGAATTTTTGCATGCCTCTGAAGCTGTTTTCTTCATTATTCTTGCTGCAAAATAATATTACTTTCATATACCTTGGTTTTCTCATCCTTTCCTCAATCAATGGCTACTTGCCTAATGTGGAGTTCTTATTAGGATAGAAAGTGTTGCTATGCATATCACAATAAACTTTCAATTGCTTCTACTAAGAAGTTGAAGGCATTCTGATGCTTTAACAATAAGAACAATCTTGTTATTTCACAATAAAGTACCTTTTTAAAAATTATTCAGTCTAAGAAAAACTAAATCTATGATATTTAAGCACTAGCACATGCAAAGTAAAAATTGTCTGCAAAAAAGAAATTAACACAGAGATGTGCTGGAAGAATTCATTGCTGGTGGAAATGTTTTACTAGCACAATATTTCTGTAAAACAGTTTGAAATTATACAGAAAAAAATCTCTTGACATCATATCCCTTTGACAAAGAAATCCTACTAATGGACAGATACCCTAAGGAGGTAACAGAAATAAAAGCCTCTTATATATCAAAATATTCATAGCAACATTATTAGAAAAACAGGGAACAAAGTGGCTGCCCATAGACTTGACAAAGGCTAAACAAATATATTAGAAAACATATGAAACATATTAGAAATTAAGAGAAATGTGGAAAAATGTGTTTAAATTAATAAAGGGGAGCGAGACTCCCCAGGAACACAATAGAAACGGTGACCATGATAATGCAAATGAAGATAAACCAAAAGGCAGCTGAATTCTGATTAACTGCAATGACCAAAGTTCGCTCTGGGAAACAGATGATGAAATAGGTTTCCAGACTCCTCTTAGTATTCTAGAGATGTTAGACTGGAGTGAAAATATTACCTTCTCTTTCAGTTGAAGTTAGTCATTTTTGCTTTACTGTTTTTTTTTTCTCTAATAACAAGAATGAGAGAGAGTGGGAAATAACTTATGTTGTACAAAAATAAAATCAGGTTTTTAAAAATAGGAGGATATCTTTCTTTTCCTTCCTCTACCATTCCCCGAAATGAATGAATGAATGACTGATGAAGTAAGTATCCTAAGTAACAAAGAAAAAAATTTCTGAGATGGAAAATCTGGAAAAAGACAACAAGCCATATATGCTCACTTTGCCAAGCACCAGTTTATACAATTCATACAGGTTTCTCTGAATTTACCCCTTTTAACATTACTTTAGCACAATAACATTCCACTGTATTTATATTTCATAACATGTGATATCATTCTCCAATCAATAAGCATTCACTATGTCTACAATTCTTTGCCAAAAAAAAAAAAAAAAAAAAAAGATTCTATCAATATTTTTGCATAAACATATCCATTTTCTCTGACTTTGACTACTGACAGTAGTATTATTGGTCAAACGGATTTACAATTTAATGACTTTAGGTTTCAGGTTCAAATTGCTTTCTAGAATGGCTTGACAAATTCCCAATCCTGCCTGTTCTCCTACTTTCCCTCATTTGTCATTTTCCTTTATAATATTAGCGAATTTGGTGGAAATAAGATCAAACCACTTAGCTGTATTACTTTGTGTTTTTCTTATTAGTAGTAATTTGGAACAGCTTTTCATATGCCTGGCAAAAGATTAGCTTTATTCTTTGAAAAGCTCCTGTTCAGATCTTTTGATCATTTTTCTATTAGGGAATACCTTATTCTTTGTTATATTTCTATTTCTTCATTATATGACTTGAATATCAGACCTTTAATGAGAGAAATTTGCTGCAAAGATATCCCAGCAAACTTCTCCTCTCATAATAACTTTATTAACTGGGTAGGGGAAACTTTTTCAATTCTATGCAATCAAAATTCTCTCTCTTATCTTTCATAAACAACTCTACATTTGGTCGAGAACTCTCTCCCTACCCATAACTATACAAGGTTCCTCTAAATTTGCTTATGATTATTTTACATTACCTTTTACATTTAGGTTAATAACCACATAGATTTTATTATGGTATATGTTATGAGATAAACTATGTTAATAATCAACAACTGCTTATAATAGCAAATAATACAAAATGTATGCTCTACTATTTTCCTGTACTACATGTTCTATGAAATTTTATCTTCATACTCTTTGCAGAGTCTTTTAAAAGTCCATCTATAATTCTAAACTTTAAGAACTCAAGTAATGGCTGTGATGGAAATAATCTTTGATTTACTTAGAGAATAAAAGAATATTTATTAAAGTTTAAGAGATCTTCAAAGCTTAATGCATTTCTTTCCATATCTTGTGAAAGAAAAAAAAAATGTTACCATTAATGACAGAGTCAACTGTGTTTCAGAAAGCTGGGGAATTTAAGTCCATATTAGGCATGAAAAGAAAATTCATTATTCATTATAGCAAAGTAGCATTCCATAGAAATACAATTTCTGACATACTTAAAATATTTATATTTAAAAACCTGAAAGTGAACTTTAAAAGATTATACGTCTAACAATGTACTTATTTTCTAATATTTTAACAGAAAAGATGTGTTAATAGTAGAAGAATAACTGAATGTCACATCTTTTGTTTCTAAAAAGTATACAGTATATCCTGGTTATATTAATTATATACAAAGAATAATTTTTTAAAACCCTAGCTATTTGTTGCATTGTATAGGCATCACTCAATTTTAGTGATATAAGGCATTTTTCAGGGTCATGTCATGTAGTCACATCTTATCATAAGTAGTTATATTTTGAAACTGAAGAGGATTTCAGCACTCTCATTTTGCAGTTGAAGAAACTAAGACCTAAGTGTTTTTTTAGTGACTTGCCAAGTAATAAGAGCCAGGATTCAAACTTATTTCCTCTAACAAATCTGGTGCCTTTTCCACTATGGAAGGGGCCTCTGTCAGTACTGAGGTTAAACCTTTAAAGGGATTGCTCAAAAGCCCAGGGTTTCCCCTCTAAGGAAAGCAATAATATAGTCTCCTAAGAATTTGAATAATTAAAGGAATTATGGAAAAAAGCAGCAATTTAAATAAGATGTTGACTTACTAATGCCCAGAGCGTTTGCTTGAACAAACACTGAAAATGTTTTATTGTTGTTTTTTGTTTTTAAACCATAACCATTTTCCTTTTAGATCCATTTCCTTTAACCATTTCCTTTAGCTCAATCACAACCCACCTATGCAATAATTAAAAAAAAAAAAAAAAGTCAGCAAAACCAACAAACATAGTAACTATGAATGACAGAATAAACCACATTTCACTCTGTACTGAGAAGGAATGTTTAATGATTCAGAACTGAGTTAAATCATTACATCAGAGATATAATAATGCTTTCATTCCCATTGTTATGCACATTGTCTACCTAGTCCTACATTAATTTCCATAAGCCTTACAATGTTCTCTAAGTCTTCATACTCTTCCCGGCCTTACAGAATTTCCAATGCATTTATTTATCACACTGTATACAACCATTACCCATCCAATGTAAACATACTTTTTCTCCTCTATTTTCTTATACCATAAAAATGCTGATATAAATATTCTAGTGTATATGCAATCTTTCTGTTGTTGAATCCTGAGAGTATAAACCCAGGCTTGCTGTACAATTTTGTGACTTTTGTTGAATGATTACATAAGTTCTAAAAAGGCTGTACCAATTCACAGCTACACTAACAGAGTATCTGTATGTCTGTTTTACAATATCCTCAATAGAATATTCCAGTTCTTATAATCTTTGCCACTTAGATGGATGTAACATAAAATGTTAAAGATATTTTAATTTGTAATATTTTAAAATTAGTAATAAAGCACCATTTCATAAGATTTTTGAAAGTTTGCAATTCTTTTAAAAATTTTCATTCTCTGAGAACACCCTCTTTTCCCTTCCTTCTCATCACATATCACTAAGGTTTTTTTTTTCCCCACTTTCTCTTCCTTCATCAGTTCTGCATGAAAAAATGGTTCTTATCTTTACCAAGACAAACCCTGTGTACACAGACTGCCATTCTATTGTGTTCCCTAGCATATTGCTTACTCAGTCATCCTCACTTTCTCATTTATTTTCAATCTTTTCCTGTAACTAGTTGTTTCCTTACTGACTATAATTATGTCCCAAGTCTTCCCTATCTGTAGAAGGCTGAAACTCCAAAAAGGTGTGCTTGAATCAGACAACTGAACTAATTACCTATTTGATGTGAGACAATGACTATTAGCATATGTTTGGATAAATTGCTCTTCTCACAATTGGTGCTTGCTGAATGTTGGGTGTTAAGATAATCATAGGCAAGGATTGGAGGGTGAAGGGAGAGGAGCCAGAGGCACTTGGCCACAGAACAAGGAGGAGAGAAGTTGGTGACTCCCAAATCCAGGATTCTGCTTGCCTGCCTCTCACTTCATCAGCTGACCTGATGAATGAGCCAGAATGACCTATCCTGAAAAAAAAAAACAAAAAACCCTCCTTTGTTTAATCCCTACCAGTTGTCATTCCATGTCTTTTCTCCTTTTTCTGGATAAACTGAGAAACTTGCCAGCAATTGGTGTTTCTTCTTCCTTTCCTCTTACTCTCTTCTTAACTCTCTATAATCTAATTTCTGACCTCAGTATTCAAATGAAACTACTTAAAATGTATCCCTTAATTGCCAAATCCAATGCCTTTTTCTTAATCTTCACCTTTCTTGACCTTCTACAGCCTCTTCTTCTACCTTCTATCTCAGCATTGCTCTCTCCTGGCTCTCCTACTCATCTGATGGTGATGTGGCTTATAGCCCCTTTAAGATTCCTTTCTGATTCCCAACCCCCATGGCTGATCTTTGATTCACAAATCCTGGTCAAAAGTACCCTTTTGAATTCCAATGGGAGATATCCAGGCTTTCCCAGCCCCCATCAGATCTGAGCCAACTTGGGCTGTCCCAGCCCTCATTTTAATGATCTGCTCAGGTTTCCCAACCCCCACTCCAAGCACAAAAAGCTTCCTTCTTATCTAAAAACCCACTGAATTCTATTCAAATTCTAGCCCTGGCTGAAGCTCAAGCCAGAGGCCAATCTGAGACTCCACCCATGAGCCCCTTCAGATTACCAAAAGTCCCCCTATTATAAAAAGGGCAAAACTGGAGTCCAGTCTTTGCAGGAGTCCCAAACATGGCATCCTTACACTGGCCATGTCAAGGATTTCTGCCCACCGGTGCCAGCCCTGGCCCTGATGTCTTTCTACCTTCTACCTTCGGGTCTGTAAATTTCTTTACAGAGGACTCTTGCGCTGCTAGTAGACCTCATTTGACTCTGTATCCTTGCGCCGAATCCAAAGGGGTTGCAGGGGAGCTCTATTTGACTCCCTGTACCCCGGACCTGCCACTAGACCTCAATTAACTCTAATTTCATTTAGGTACTCCTTATCTAATTCTCATCAATGGCATCCTCTCACAGTCTTTTCTGCTGGATCTCCATCCAGGTCACACTTGTTAATTGTGGGTGTCTCCTAAGTTCTGTCCAGGTTTCTCTTCCTTTTTCTTCCAAACTATGTCACTTATTGATCTCAACAATTCCCATTGATTCTACTATTATCTCTTTGAAAGAGGATTCTCAGATATATTTGTCAAGCTCTAACCTCTTTTTCCTAACCTCTAGATCCTTATATCCAACTATCTCTATTTGCAACTAGTTGACCCATACACACTTTAAATTCAACAGATCCAAAACTGAATTATATTTCCTCCAAAAAAACCTACTTCTCTTCCTAAATTTCCCTATTTCTTTCTGTTCCTATATCATTCTTCAAGCAACCTAGCTGAACTAACAACCTAGATACAATTATTAACTTCTCATTCTCTTTCATCCCTCCCTCCTATCTAATCAGTTTCTAGGTCCTTTCATTTACACTTCTGTAATATATCTCACCTATACATACCTTCTTTTGTCCTCTTATAGTGCCACTAATCCCACAGATCCTCAGCATCTTATACATGGACTATTGTAACAAATGGCTAATTTGTCTTTCTGTCTCAAGTCTCTTCCCACTCCAGTTCAACTTCCTAAAGCACAAGTAGATGTCAATCCCCCTATGCAAACAATTCCAGGGGCCCTCTGTTCTTGTCAGGTTCAAATATGAAATCTTTTAACCTTTTAAAATTCTATATAAACTGATCCCTTCTTACCTTTCCATGAATCAGGTATTTTGACTACTCATCTATTGAGTTTGAGATTCCATGCTTGATAAAATTCTTAACGGATCTGTGAAGCACTCTACAAGGCATTAAATTAAATGAACCCTATATGGTAGGTACTATTATTATACTCATTTTATAGATGAAGAAACTTGCTTGAAAAAGGTGAAGAAACTTCACATAGCTAATAGGTATCAACAGCAGGATTCGAACCCAGATCTGCCTGACCAAGTCTAGCCAACCACTATGCCATGTTTCTTTTATGAGAGGAAATGTAAAAATGTTCCAGGTATTGAGTATAGGTTATTTGAGAAATGGGCAGATTGACCTGATAACAGGAGGAAATAAAACCTTGGAATAAAAAATAACAAGAAATTCAGCTACTGTTGAGAGATAACACTGGGTTCCATTGGAAACAGGTCTTAAGTGCACCCATAATTCACAAGTTCTATACAAGACCCTATAAAGTTCGGTTTTCTGGAGAGAGTTTAACCCAAAGTAATGTACCATGAAAAGAGGTAGATTTGACCTGGTGATCTTAAGGAGGTCAAATGCTATGACCACAGGTGGTAATTGTGACATACTAAAGATTATTATACTTTACTTATGAAAATAGAAAAGTAGTAAAGTTGCTCTGCATATTGGCCTTTCCCCCAATTTATAATAGGGGAATATCTCCACATTCTGATTGGTAGAGAGTAGGAAAACCTAATAAACAAACTGTGAGCTAATCCTCCATCTTACTACTAGGAAAGGAGAAGAGAAAGCAAGATTCTACTAGGCCAGAATCTGTTTTACTCTCAGCCTGACAAATCTAAAAAACAAAATTTTCAGTTTTTTCCAAACACAGTAATATTTAGGTTTTAATTATTTTACTTTTTTTCTTTAGTTTAATGCAACATTCAACTTTGATTCCAGAAGAGAAAATGAGGTTGATGACTTTATGCTGCTCTACCTCACTTAAATCGAATTCATGTGCAAATCAAGACATCACTCTACAATTTCATTAATTCTCTTTGAAAACAAAGGCTGAATTACAACTTTTCCCTCTTCAGAAAAATAGTAAGAACACAAAAGATTTGTAAGTATTAAAGACTGGATCATTAGAATTAACATGGAAGATATAAATGAAGAAGGCTCAGCAATACTAGACCATAAGCTATATTTAAAGCAGAAAATATCAAAACTATCTGGTACTGGTTAAGAAACAGAGGAGTAGATCACTAAAACTGGGTAGAGATAAAATACATAGTAGTAAAGAATTATATCAATCTTGTATCTGACAAATGTAACAATTTAAGTTTGGGGGATAGGAATTCATTATCTAATAAAATTGCTGGGAAAAATAGTTTGGCAAATATTGGGCACTGACCAATGTCTTAATCCCTGTATCAAGATAAGATCAAAATGGATAAGTGACCTAGATATAAAGGAACATATGATAATTAGAACATGGAACATATTACCTATCAAATTCATGGAAAAGAGAATAATTTATGAATAATAAACAAGAGAGAGCATTGTAAAGTTTAAAATGACTAATTTTGATTATATTAAATTGAAAAGTTCTTGTACAAATAAAACCAATGTAGCCATATATAAATTATTTCCCACTTGATAAATAGTCAAAGGATATGAACAGGCAGTTTTACAATGAAGAAATTTAAACTATATGTAGTCATATGAAAATATGCTCTAAATCATTATTGATGAAAGAAATGTAAACTAATACAAATTCAAGATATCATCTTATACGTTTAAGATTGCTTAAAATGATAAATGCCGTTCAATTGGAGAATGTGATTGTGATAGAATACTACTAAGCTAACATATGATGACCTGGTTGATTTTAGGAAAAACATGGAAAGACTTGGGCCTATACCTCATAATTAGAAGTACATATAGTATGTTTTTATATGTGAGTGTATGTGTGTATATGTATTTATACACACACACATAAACACATATATATATATATACAAACATACATAAACACATATATACATATATATATATAAACACACATACATAAACATACATATATATATATATTTTTAGTTGTAGCTTTTCTCTAGGGAATGGTGGGGAGGGATGGAGCAAAAAAATCAAAAGTGCACAGCAGAAGAGAAAACTTAGAAAGAAGCACAGAAAAGCTGGGTAGTTTTGAAAACAAAGTAATATTTAGTACATAGCTTTTTAAAAATAAAAAATAAACAGTCTGAAATGAAAATTAATGGTTTTATATTGAACCTTTTCTCTTTATGTTCTACTCTATATGTGGAAACGTTCTTTCATTTTGTATTTAAATTCAAAATGAATTTTTAAAAGGTTTTTTAAAGAATTATTTATGGAGAATAAGATTAGGTTTGTCTATGATACAGAAAAATCAATTCGAAATGCAAAGAGCTGTACTAAGCATCCAAGAAACAAAGGCAAAGACAAAACAGCCCTAGTTTTCAAGGAACTTCCAAATCTAAATGTATGAATTAAAGCAATTTTTATAATGCTTATTTGCTTGTGAAATAAACAATGAATTAGAGTAAATGGCTCTTACCTTTAGCAAACATAGGTAAAATATCTGGGCTTCCCCAGCTCCAAGTATATTTGCTTTCATTGAAAAGGGAATCAAATTCCACAGGATTTTCTTTCCATCCTACAAGCAATTTTGATTAAAAAAAAAAAAAAAAAAAAAAAAAGACAACAGTGAACAACAGGAACACATATCTTGAATAAGCTCTATTATAAATTACATGAAGGACTGTTAGGATTATGGAAATTAAAAAGTTCTTTTGGCTTTCATTAATAAGCAGATTCATTTCTGAAGACTGGAAAGAAAGACTGGGACATAGCATTGGAACTATATGTAAACATATATATAATAATGCATATTATATATATAAATAGGTATATATATGAGAACTAACATATATTATACATAATGAGAACTAACATTTTTAACAGACATTTTAGAAATGGGATAATCAGAATGACATTGCTTTTCTATTAAAAAAAAGGCAAAAATTATGAGCTTATAGCTTCTGGAGATGGATAAAATAAAAACAAAATAATGAATTTTTATTCCAAGAAATTTTTAAGAAATGAATTTTATTTATTTCTTCTTTGATGAAATTATTGTAATTGCTACCATATGCAATTATGTCATAATTTAGCTAAGTTAGGTGCACTTTTCTTTTTTTTTTTTTTTTTATTTTATTTTATAATTATAACTTTTTTTTTGACAGTACATATGCATGGGTAATTTTTTTACAACATTATCCCTTGCACTTACTTCTATTCAGATTTTTTCCCTTACTCCCCCAACCCCCTCCCCCAGATGGCAGGCAGTCTTATATATGTTAAATATATTACAGTATATTCTAGATACAATATATGTGTGTAGAACCGAATTTTTTGTTGCACAGGAAGAATTGGATTCAGAAGGTAAAAATAACAGTTTACACTCATTTCCCATTGTTCCTTTTCTGGATGTAGCTGATTCTGTCCATCATTAATCAATTGGAATTGGATTAGCTCTTCTCTATGTTGAAGATATCCACTTCCATCAGCATACATCCTCGTACAGTATCATTGCAGAAGTGTATAATGATCTTCTGGTTCTGCTCGTTTCACTTAGCATCAGTTGATGTAAGTCTCTCCCAGCCTCTCTGTATTTCTCCTGTTGGTCATTTCTTATAGAACAATAATATTCCATAACATTCATATACCATAATTTACCCAACCATTATCCAATTGATGGACATCCATTCATCTTCCAGCTTCTAGCCACTATGAAAAGGGCTGCCACAAACATTTTGGCATATACAGGTCTCTTTCCCTTCTTTAGTATTTCCTTGGGATATAAGCCCAGTAGTAGTATGGCTGGGTCAAAGGGTATGCACATTTTGATAACTTTTTGGGCACAATTCCATATTGCTCTCCAGAATTCTTTCTCCAGGATTCTTTCACAACTCCACCAACAATGCATCAGTGTCCCAGTTTTCCCACAGCCTCTCCAACATTCACTGTTATTTGTTCCTGTCATCTTAGCCAATCTGACAAGTGTGTAATGATACCTCAGAGTTGTCTTAATTTGCATTTCTCTGATGAATAGTGATTTGGAACACTCTTTCATATGAGTGGAGATAGTTTTAATTTCATCATCTGAAAATTGTCTGTTCATATCCTTTGACCATTTATCAATTGGAGAATGGCTTGATTTCTTATAAATTAAAGTCAATTCTCTGTAAGAGGCCTTTATTAGAACCTTTAACTGTAAAAATGTTTTCCCAATTTGTTACTTCCCTTCTAATTTTGTTTGCATTAGTTTTGTTTGTGCAGAAACTTTTTAATTTGGTGTAATCAAAATTTTCTATTTTGTGATCAATAATGCTCTCTAGTTCTCCCTTGGACACAAACTCCTTCCTCCTGCACAAGTCTGAGAGGTAAACCATCCCATGTTCCTCCAATTTATTTATGATTTAGTTCTTTATGCCTAAATCTTGGACCCATTTTGATCTAATCTTAGTATGTGGTGTTAAATGTGGGTCCATGCCTAGTTTCTGCCATACTAATTTCCAGTTTTCCCAGCAGTTTTTGTCAAATAATGAATTCTTATACCAAAATTTGGTATCTTTGGGTTTGTCAAAGATTATATTGGTATTTTTATTCACTATCTTGCCCTGTGAACCTAACCTATGCCACTGATCAACTAGTCTATTTCTTAGCCAATACCAAATCTTTTTGGTGACTGTTGCTTTATAATATAGCTTTAAATCAGGTACACTTAGACAACCTTCCTCTGACTTTTTTTTCATTAGTTCCCTTGCAATTTTCGACCTTTTATTCTTCCATTTGAATTTTGTTGTTATTTTTTCTAGGTCATAAAAATAGTTTCTTGGGAGTCTGATTGGTATAGCACTAAATAAATAGATTAGTTTGGGGAGTAGTGTCATCTTTATTAT
Source organism: Sminthopsis crassicaudata (assembly GCF_048593235.1). NCBI lineage: Eukaryota > Metazoa > Chordata > Mammalia > Dasyuromorphia > Dasyuridae > Sminthopsis > Sminthopsis crassicaudata. The sequence continues at coordinate 301,547,082 of NC_133617.1, read as the reverse complement.
ATTCGCTCGGCCTATCCAAGAGCACTGAATGTCTTTCCAATTATTTAAATCTGACTTTATTTTTGTGGCAAGTGTTTTGTAATTTTGCTCATATAATTCCTGACTCTCCTTTGGTAGATATATTCCCAAATATTTTATACTATCGACTGTTATTTTGAATGGAATTTCTCTTTGTATCTCTTGCTGTTGGATTGTGTTGGTAATGTATAAAAATGCTGAGGATTTATGTGGATTTATTTTGTATACTGTAACTTTGCTGAAATTCTGAATTATTTCTAATAGCTTTTTAGCAGAGTCTTTGGGGTTCTCTAAGTATACCATCATTTCATCTGCAAAAAGTGATAATTTGATTTCTTCATTTCCTACTCTAATTCCTTGAATCTCTTTCTCGGCTCTTATTGCCGAGGCTAGCGTTTCTAGTACTATATTGAATAGTAATGGTGATAGTGGGCAACCTTGTTTCACTCCTGATCTTATAGGGAAAGGTTCTAGTTTATCACCATTACATATGATGTTTCTGAAGGTTTTAAATATATGCTCCTTATTATTTTAAGGAATAGTCCATTTATTCCTATACTCTCAAGCGTTTTTAGTAGGAATGGATGTTGGATTTTATCAAATGCTTTTTCTGCATCTATTGAGATGATCATATGGTTTTTATTAATTTGATTATTAATATGGTCAATTATACTAATAGTTTTCCTAATATTAAACCAGCCCTGCATTCCTGGTATAAATCCCACTTGGTCATAGTGTATTATCCTGGAGATGATTTTCTGAAGTCTATTTGCTAATATCTTATTTAAGATTTTAGCATCAATATTCATTAAGGAAATTGGTCTATAGTTTTCTCTCTCAGTTTTCGATCTACCTGGTTTAGGTATCAGTACCATGTCTGTGTCATAGAAGGAATTTGGTAGGACCCTTTCAATCCCTATTTTTTCAAATAGTTTACATAGCATTGGAGTTAGTTGTTCTTTAAATGTTTGGTAGAATTCACATGTAAATCTATCTGGTCCTGGGGACTTTTTCTTAGGAAATTGGTTAATAGCTTGGTCTATTTCATTTTCTGAGATGGGACTATTTAGACTACTTACTTCTTCCTCTGTTAATCTGGGCAAGCTATATTTTTGAAGGTATTCTTCCATTTCATTTAAGTTATCAAATTTATCGGCATAAAGTTGAGCAAAGTAGCTCCTAACTATTGTTCTAATTTCCTCTTCATTAGTGGTGAGTTCACCCTTTTCATTTTCAAGACTAACAATTTGCTTTTTCTCTTTCTTTTTTTTAATCAGGTTTACTAAGGGTTTGTCTATTTTGTTGGTTTTTTCATAGAACCAACTCTTTGTTTTATTAATTAATTCAATAGTTTTTTTACTTTCAATTTTATTAATCTCAACTTTTATTTTTTGAATTTCAAGTTTTGTGTTTGTCTGGGGGTTTTTAATTTGTTCCTTTTCTAGCAATTTTAGTTGTAAGCCCAATTCGTTGGCCCTCTCTTTCTCTATTTTATGCAAGTAGGCCTGTAGAGATATAAAACTTCCCCTTATTACTGCTTTGGCTGTATCCCACACATTTTGGTATAATGTCTCATTATTGTCATTTTCTTGGGTGAAGTTATTAATTATGTCTATGATTTGCTGTTTTACCCAATCATTCTTTAGTATAAGATTATTTAGTTTCCAATTATTTTTTGGTCTATTTTCCCCTGGCTTTTTATTAAATGTAATTTTGATTGCATTGTGGTCTGAAAAGGATGCATTTACTATTTCTGCCTTACTGCATTTGATTTTGAGGTTTTTATGCCCTAGTATATGATCAATATTTGTATAGGTTCCATGAACTGCTGAGAAGAAAGTATACTCCTTTCTGTCTCCATTTAGCTTTCGCCAAAGATCTATCATATTAAACTTTTCTAGTATTCTATTTACCTCTTTGACTTCTTTCTTATTTATTTTGTGGTTTGATTTATCTAATTCTGAGAGTGCAAGGTTGAGATCTCCCACTATTATAGTTTTGCTATCCATTTCCTCTTGCAGCTCTCTTAATTTCTCTTTTAAAAATTTAGATGCTGCACCACTTGGTGCATATATGTTTAATGTTGATACTGTTTCATTATTGATGCTGCCCTTTAGCAGGATATAATGCCCTTCCTTATCTCTTTTAATTAGATCAATTTTTGTTTTTGCTTGATCTGAGATGAGGATGGCTACTCCTGTTTTTTTTGTTTTTGCCTGAAGCATAATAGATTCTGCCCCACCCTTTTACTTTTAGTTTGAATGTCTCACCCTGTTTCAGGTGTGTTTCCTGTAAACAACATATAGTAGGATTCTGACTTTTAATCCAGTCTGCTAACTGCTTCCTCTTTATGAGGCAGTTTGCCCCATTCACATTTATGGTTAGAAGGACTAATTCTATATTGCTTGCCATCCTACTACCCCCTGCTTATGCTTTTCCCCTTTCCTTCCCTCTTACCCCCCTACCCAGTATTAAACTTGTGAACACCACTTGCTTTTCACAGCCCTCCCTTTTTAGGATCCCTCCCCCACCTTAAAGTTCCTCCCCTTATTTTACCCCTTTTCCTCACAATTTCTGTATTCCCTTCCCCTTAGCTTACTCCTTCCCTTTCACTTTTCAATGAAGTGGAAGAAGTTTCACCATAAATTGAATATGTCTATTGATACACACTATGTTCATCTCTCTCCTTTCTTTCTCTCAGATATAATAGGTTACCTTTGCCTCTTCATGAGATGTAGTACCACCACTTTACACTTTTTTATGATATAATTTCCTTTCCACCTCTAGTTTCTAAGACAAATTGTACATATGTTCTTTACATAATTTTTTGGCAGAAGTATAGTTCTCAAGATTTTTTTTTACCTTTTTAGAAATCTCTTGAGTTCTGTATTTGAAGATCAAACATTGTATGTAGGTCTGGTTTTTTCATCAAAAATAGATGGAATTCATTTATTTCGTTAAATGTCCATCTTCTTCCCTGGAAAACTATGCTCATTCTTGCTGGGTAGGTTATTCTTGACTGCATACCAAGTTCCTTAGCCTTTCGGAATATCATGTTCCAGGCCCTTCGTTCTTTTAATGTGGACGCTGCTAGATCCTGGGTTATCCTTATTGTGGATCCTCCATATCTGAATTGCTTTTTTCCAGCAGCTTCCAATATCTTTTCCTTTGTCTGATGGTTCTTGAACTTGGCCATATATTTCTTGGCGTTTTGATTTTAGGGTCTCTTTCAGTAGGTGATCGATGAATTTTTTCAATGTCTATTTTACCCTCTGTTTCCAGAACGTCTGGGCAGTTCTCTTTGATAATTTCCCCGAAAATGGTGTCCAAGTTCTTTTTTTCCTCCCATTTTTCAGGGAGTCCGATTATTCTCAAATTGTCTCTCCTGGATCTGTTTTCCAGGTCTGTTGTCTTTCTAATAAGGTACTTGACATTCTTTTCAATTGTTTCATTTCTCTGGTTTTGCTTAACTATCTCTTGATTTCTCCTTGAGTCATTCATTTCTACTTGTTCCAGTCTAATTTTCAATGATGCATTTTCTTCATTCACTTTTTTTATATCTCTTTGTAATTATCCAATTGAGTTTTTATCTTCTATGGAATTTTTTTCCATTTTATCCATTTTATTTTTTAGAGAGCTGTTTTCTTTTTCCAGCTCACTAATCCTGTTTTCCTTGGAGTTGTTTACCTTTTCCAGCTCACTAATCTTGTTTCTCAATGATTTGATTTCTTTATCTACTCTGTCTTTAAATGCATGGGATGACTTCTCCAGGCTCTCTTGCCAAGCTTCCCTTTCCTTTTCCCATTTCTCTTCCAGCTCTCTTGTGAGAGCCCTCTTGATCTCCTCTATGAGATTCTTTTGTATTGAGGAGCAGATCATATCCCTCTTAGGGGATTCCTCTGGGGACAGTCTGTTTTTAGTCTCCTCAGTGTTTGATGTCTGCTCTCTCTCCATACAAAAGCTGTCAATGGTTAGAGCCCTTTTGAATTTTTTGTTCATTTTGTCAGAGTAGGAATGGAAGAAAACAAACTGACAAGAGAAACAATTGGTCTGTTTTGCAGGGGATGGGGTTGGATGGTGTTAATGGGCTTCCTTTACAGACTGGGGGTAGGGCAGCAGAGAGGCACTAACAGGACAGGACTGAGTCTGCGCTGTGAGGCTCTGAGAACGTGCTGAGTCAGTCCAGTTGGGGGTTGGGGGTGGCCCAGTTCTGAGAGATGCTGGCTTTCCAGGGTTTTAATCTTCACTTCCGGTGTTAACACCCTCTCTGCTATTCCTGGCTTGCTGCCAAGACAGAGTATCCACTCTGGGGAAAAAGCCTTTTCACAGAAACGGCAGAGATTGTACCCCTCCCCCTCTGGTCTGAGCTGTGTGAGCTGCCTGTCTCGCTTTGGCTTGCCTGCCCTCAGTCTGCCCCCAGTCTGATTGACCCTCCCCTGAGCAAACACAGACCTTTTCTGGCGACTTTCAAAGATGTCTTCTCTTGGTGATTATTTGTGGAATTCTTTCTGAGTCAAGCATTAAGTCTGAGGCTTGTCATGAAGTAAGTCCTGAGAGAAAACACGGAGCTCAAGCAGCTGTCTGCCTCCACACCGCCATCTTGGCCGGAAGTCAGTTAGGTTCACTTTTCACCAGAAGATTGATCATTAGGTAGTCATTTCTTTTTGGTTAAAGCAACACAGGAACCTATCTCCTAAATCATGCATGAGCTGCAAAATGCATATGGAATAAATTTCCACACTGATGAAATCATAAATCTTTTGAAACATGTGAATATAAAGTGCAAAACTAATGTTTAACTTTGGGGTTTACCAAAATATTCAACAAATATTCTTTGAGTTCAATTTGAAAGACTCAAATTTTAATAAATTGTCTATAGAAAAGTACCTTTTGCAACTGCACTGACATCTTCATAAAAACCAGCTATAAGTGCCACATGTCCTGGCCTGGATTCAGTGGGTACACGGGTATGAGAAATACCCCAGCTACCTTTATGCATTATTACATTCCTAAAATAAAAGTAAATGTATTATTAGAAGTGTTACATGTGGAAAAAATGCAAGTTGATTTAATTTTTTAGAAATTTAAAAATGTTTAATTTTTTAAAAAGTAATGCACAATTTAAATAATCTATTCTTCTAAGTCATTTCAGGCTTTTCAAGCTTACCTTCCTGATTTTACTTCTAGTCATTGCTCATTTATAACTCTGCTGATTGATATTGGAGATAATGCAATAACCACAAATGTGGATCTCTTATCTATAAATCCTGTGTTCTTTCAAATAAAATTTAATTCTTCCCAACTTCTACTCAACATACTAGCAGCCCACTAGGGATTACTATAGTCTTTTAAAATTTTAAATAACAGTAGATACAAAGAATTCCAATAATTCTTCTTGCAGTAAGGGTGACAGCAACATTGTGATTTTTCAGAGGAAAGTGAACTCAGGCAAAAACATAAACAAAATATTTAAGTTGTACTTTTATAAACCAGGATTACTATACAAAACTGGCATATCTACTTTAAAATATCTTCTAGGAATTTTTTGAAAATTTAAAAGAAAAGGGGGAAAAGGTTCAATATTTATTTATTTGTAGCTGAGGCAATTGGGGTTAAGTTACTTGTAGAGGGCTGAAACTCCAAAAAGATGTGCTTGAATCAGACAACTGAGTACTTAAGGCTAATTACCTATTCCATGTGAGACAATGACTCTATTAGCATATATTTGAATAAATGGCTCTTTTCACCATTGGTGCTAGCTGAATGTTTAGTGTTAAGATAATCATAGGTAAGGATTGGAGGGTGGAGGTAGAGAAGTCAGAGTCACTTGGTGACAGGAGGACTTCATGGCTGGCACTTTATCCACTGCACCATCTAGCTGCCCCCATTCAATACTTTAAAGAAGTTGGCTCAGTAAGTAGTGAGAGGCTACTGGAGTAATTAATAATTTTAAGAAAGTTATGCAAATTAATTTTTAAATATGCTTAATTTTTAAAGTCAGGACAGAAGTTGTATTGGTCAATAAGATTTACAGAGAAAAAACTACTAATTGGAAAAAAAGGACAACCCCAACCACAACTACTGTAAAAGTTTCTCTGAAAGCAAAATAAACCCAGAGATTAACCAAGGAATATAATTTAATAAAGAGGGCACATAAGAGCTGTTGACCTGAAGCCAAGTTCACCTATTGTTAGGTTCTTACTAAGTGCTAATGAGATAATGAGATATTAGGTTCTTACTAAGTGCTAAGTCAGTACTTGACAATTCTCTAGTTCCTGCCATGACTGGGAGTTTTACTTGTGAATTTCTGGGGAAGAGCTTGCATGCTTAGGAGGAGCAAGTTCATTGGTTAAAGTAATTCTTCCCAGAAGCCCTTGCATTATCCCACTCCCATTCTCTGGGAGAATAAAAGAGGGCAGCTCTGGAGAAAAAGTGAGTCTCTGCTCTAGACCAGACTTGACGCGGCTCTCTGCAGGAAGGGAAATCACTTCTCTGGACCAGAGTTAACAGCAACTGTCTACAGACAACTGCTCTCTACAGGAAGAAGAATCTGTTTGAGATATTTGAGTTGACACAGCAGATCTCCTCCCAGAAAGCGATTGGCAGCTTCTGGAGACAACAGCATGCTACAACCTATCTTCTTTTGATTTATGGAGATATATGAGCAAAACATGGACAAAAATGATTGTTATTTTATGAAGGAACATTATAAAGAAAATTTTATGAGGAATGTTGAAAGAGATTATTAAGCAGAATAGCTTGACAGAAGCTGAAGAGATTGCTTCTTTTGAAGGTTGGAAAGAAGACAGCAAAAAAAAAAATTATAATAATGACAACAATGGCATTTCCTGAAAAATTGAATTTAGCTCTTACCTTGAAGAAATATATCAAGAAAATTCTAGAGATACTTTAACACATTTCTTAAGTGAAATTAATAGTGAAATTGTGTTTCCAAAAGTGAAGAGAATTCAAGTGCTATTAGTGAGCATCTGAGATACATTAGAATATGATTTTTCTAAAGGACAAAATATTATAATCATTTATGTCATTATTATCAAGTTCAGTTGCTAATAAATTGTATATTTAACAATTTAAATTTATTTAATCATAGGTAATTAAGGAATTTAATAGAAAGATGAGAAATTATACCTAGCTTATAAATATTTAATGAACTAGGGAAGAACTTTGAGACAACTGATTAATAAGAAAGATTAAAATGCACTAATTAAAAATTAAAATACTTAAACATAACTCTGGCCTACTTTAGAGCTTAGCGTTATAAGATAAAATATGGAAACAAGTAATTCAGCAGAAAGAGAGGTAACTAGAAAGTAGTTGTCAGAGCCTTAAACCTTGCGATATCTGAAAATTCAGGAAAACGTGACAGTATGAATCATGTAGCCAAAATTCACCTGAGAGAACATCCTTAAATCACAGGCAAAATGATCAGAAGAAAAGAACATCATCAGAAAATCAGATTATCCTACAATTTCAAATCAACAATACATGTGTCCAATAGCTATCCTTATTACTTCTTAGACCCACAGGAGAGTGGCTGCATGATCTTTAAATGTTTATTTGTGCTATAGGCAAACTTTATGAGAAGGCTTCATTGTAGTTAATCCCCTTACCTGATAAATGGTGCTCTGGAAGTTCCATTTTCATCTAATTCATAGAGGGAATCTGCTCGAAGGCCATCTGCAACAAATAACACTAATCGTCGTGCTGGAGGCGGCAGAGGAGTAATTTGAGGAGTCATACCATGTACCAGAGGAGAAGTAAAGTAAATGTCGAAAATGGAGACAAAGAACACAAAATGAACAAGCAATCCCAAAATAAAAAATAGCAGCAGATTCATAATTATCTGAAAGGAAGAAAAAAAAGAAAATGTGCATCAGTCTTAAAAAAAAATCACATGAAAATCATATGTTGGTTTAAATTCAACAAATATTTACTAGCTGGTTACTAATGGACAGGATATTATTCATGTTAGGTTCCACTCAAGGAGTCTTGCAAACAGAGACAAGACATGGAAAATGAATTGAGAAAGGAGAGCAGTACTGCCAAATAATGTTGACAAAACGTGTATTTTAAAATGACACATACCTTACTGTAACACCAGTTCCACTAATTTCTTTTACAATTACTGTTACCATAACTTTAAGTGGCAAGAAGAAGGTTAAAGAGTTGACAATTGGCTGGAAGTTTTTAAAATAGAAGAGAAAATTAGAAGGTTTGAGGTAAATCATGGAGAAGAGAGAAAGAAGAAGAAAAACTTTCTTGAGAGAACTATTTCATTCTTATATTGTAAAGAAACATAAAGAGACTTTTATAAGGAGGGAATTTGGAGAGACTGTTAAGAGTGATGGCATGAAAGAATCTGGAAAAGAGAAAGAAGATATAGAGAATTTGTTTCCTGATGTAATTATTTTAACTATTATTTTGTACAAAGTATGAAGAGAATTCTTGAAAAGATATTTTTAATTGTTATTCAAAGTAAAATGAATGATGTGACTGTATTTTCACAAGTCATCTGCAGTGATAGTTGAAATAGCATGAGCTTTCTCACGGTTAAAATAGGGAGAATAATTATTCTGAATTATTGCTGGATATATTGTTACTAAATTATTTGACCAATAACTTTAATATGTATAATTTTTGAAGACATGAATAACACTTGTGGGAAAGATGTTTAATTGATTAAGGAAAGAAATGCTACATTTTAGTAATTAATGAAGACATATCTAAACAAACCTTGGACCAATCTAGTAAATGAAACATGAATGGGTCACAGAAACTGAAATGTAACCCATAAATGTATGTAGTCAAGTCTATATAATCATGTGTCATTATAATTTTATATTCATTAAAAACTGAAACAATAAATTTTTATTGAATCAGATATTGTACTCAATATGTCCAAAACGGAATTAAATACCTTTGTCCAAAATCTTCTACCCTACCAAACTTCCTATTACTGCCAAGGTTACCAAAGATCTCATTGTCACACAAACTCAGAACCTAGGTTTTCTCCTTAACTCCTCACTCTCTCATTTCTCACATCTATTCTGTGGCCAAGATATGTCTGGTTTACTTTTAAACATATCTCTCTCCCATTCTCTCCTCTGATACTGCACCCCACTAGTGAAGGCCCTCATCTCCTCATACCCCAGCGGGCAGATATCAGCTTCAAGGTTTTCCCCATTCCAATCTATCTTCCATTCAGTGCCCAAAATGGTTTTACTAAAACATACGTTTAATCATGTCATCCCTCTATTCAATAAACTCTGATGGCTCCCTGTAGCTTCCAAGATTATATACAAAATCCTCTAACTTCCTTCAAGTCCCAGATAAAATTCCACCTTCTAGAGGAAGCCTAACTTTATCCCTTTTCATTCAAGTGCCTTCCCTGTATTGATCATATCCAATTTATCTGGTATAGAGCTTCTTGTACATGTCTGCACATTGTCTTCCTCACTGGTGTGTGAACTGTCTGAAAGTAGGGATTGCCATTACCTTCTTTTGGGGGGGGGGGGGGAGAGGAGAAGGAGGAGTTATCTCTAGCACTTAGACCAATATCTAACCTATTGTCAGTACATTAGATATATATACATGTATTTATTGAGTGGTTTTCCCATTTTTTCCCCCTAGAGTTGGAACACTTCCTTTTAAATTAAATCTTAGTTAAACCCTTGAAATAGATATTTTTAAATAATGTTTGAATGGTCACTACTACTGGTATTGATATTACCAATAATGTAAGACTAATTTTTAAAATCTTATATTTTAAGACCCTTTTTTTTTTTTTTTTTTGAATCTGGCAATATCAACAAATAGTTTTTTTAGTGAAAATGAGACAATGATCTATCTAAACAGTGTTAAGTAAATAAAAGTTATATAACATAGAGACCCACAAAAATATTGTTTAGCCTACTAGGTGATGTAATGGATAAAGGGCTGAACCTGGGTCAAAAGACTTGAGTTCAAATTCTGCCTGAGAAACATTTGAACAAGTCACTTAACCATTCACAGGCTCATTTTTCTCATCTATAGAATGGGCATGATAATAATAGCACTCCTTTACTGGGTTATTATAAGAACAAAATGAGATACTACATGTTGAGATTTGCATTCCTTAAAGTGTTACATAAATTTTATCATTATTATTATCATATAAACTCATATACATATAGTAACTAGAAACAACTTACCTTCTAATGAAGAGTATTTTTGTTTTTCTCTTTTTGCTCAAATGAAAAAAGTCCAGCACTAAGAGATGATTATTTCAGTTGATCACATTTTCCAATCTGAAATTCTAGAGTTTTGTTTTGAAATCTACAATTTCGCTTTTAAATGCCATGTAATTTTGACAAAGCAATAAGACTATTTACACAAATTCCTTGAGTATCTGCTGGAATCCCCAGCAAAATGGGACATTACTCCCATATTTTCATTCCCTCTTCGTCTAGGTTTGATATTTGAATGGGGTTTACAGAGGTTTGTCTTACATTCAGTCTAGCTATAACTTACTAATAATTTGACTTGCTAGCACTAACACTAATACTAAGAGTATTAATAATTCTAAAACTTTTACCTTTAAAATGATACAAACAGGGGCAGCTAGGTGGCGCAGTGGATAGAGCACCAGCCTTGAATTCAGGAGGACCTGAGTTCAAATCTGATCCCAGACACTTAACACTTCCTAGCTGTGTGACCCTGGGCAAGTCACTTAACCCCAGCCTCAAAAAAAAATTTTTTTTTAATTAAAAAAAAAATGATACATATATTGATAATTTTGCATGTGTTGTACTTGGAAGGAATGGAAATTGAATTGAGTCATATGTTGTTGGGTGCTTTTATTTGACCATCTATTAAAGTTACCATCAATTTAGAATCATTGGATAGTTGGTAGAAGCATGCACATTGCTTAACAAAGACATTAAAGTCACTGTGCTTGCCTATTATCATTTAATTTTTCATTATGCTATTTTTCTTCATTCAATGTAGTGTTCTGGTTGGTTTTCTGGAGGTCTTGGGATCAGCCTTCGTTTTAGCTGAGTAATCACCACAAGAATAGCCAGGGATAAAGTCTAAATTCTTTATTATCTCCTTCACAGTCTAGTTTCCTTGCTTGGGGCCCAGGCCAGCTTTCTGGAGGTCCTGTGGAATGTGTCTTGGTTTCTTTGGGGGAGGCAGGAAGACCACCACAACAATCTCTGTCTTGAAGTTTCTCTGAGTATGAGGACTTGTGCTCTAGCCTCCAGCCACCACAAAGGTGGGAGATGGAATAAATGTCTTTCTTTGGCTCTGAGAGCTTGAGCTACCACCTCTAGTCCTCTGTCTTCTCTGAGTCTGTCCTAGTCCCCTTCCCAGTCTGTCTCTGGCTGAGTTTGTCCCAGTTTATATGCAGTATACTGAGTATAAACCAATCATTACATCACTAGGGAACCATTATTTGTTGTAAGATTAAATCAATCATACTGAACTAGAGAACTATTAAGCACCATGCTAAACTAGATAAACATTGTCTTATCAATTCCATTGAATTAATACCTTGTAAGAATCCTTGTTTCAAGTACAGAGCTCTGGCCCATTATAATAACTATATAAATACGTATATAATGAAATCATGAACAACATGTGAACACAAAGAATGAAAAAATGGCATCCCTAAGGTAAAAGAATAATAGGAAGACCTGCCTTAAGTTTTAAACTAGATAGAATTCACAGGAAAATATGAACTATATAGTATGAGAGAATGTAGATGGATTTGCCCTCTACATTAGTGAAGGGAATAACCAAAGGTACTAGAGTATCAGGCAACACATGCCATATGTATTACTCTGTATAATGATATTCTGCAAATTTCAGAACTATCATTTGATTTTGGTGTTATCTCCTAAATAAATATGGATTTAAAAAATCTATATAACTTGTTTCATTAGAGTAAGAAGTCAACAGGAAGAGACAGGTATTGAAAAGCACTGAAGATACAAAAAAAATTTACTCTTTGAGAATCAACTAACTTTTAACTATTCCAGAAACTTCAAGCACACTTCACAGCAAAGATAAAATTAAAGAGAAGTTCCTGCAGTAGTAGAAATTGGACATTAGTTATAAATTACTTTAATGTACTATTCTCGGAAAGAAAAAAACATATACCAACAGAGCCTATCTTTTAAGGTGCTTATTTTTTCTAGTAGTAGTAATGGATATGCATTAATTCACTCAAACACTTATAAATCAGCATTTGCTATTTTCTATTTTATGATGCAGATGAAACATAATATTCACAAAAGATCCTCTTTTACCAGGTAGTTTAACTATTGCTAAAGTTATCAACAGCATAATTTTTGCACTCAGAGAGTAAATTCTTCAGAAGATTGGCATGTCTAAAACAAGACCTACACCAATAACCTAATATTCCTGAAGTCTTCCAAAATGAATAGCAAAACTAAATGCCAAGTTATATCCCTAAAGCCATTACATCTACTGCAATTTCACTGACATTTGAATTTCAAAGTGTTCCACGTGGTCATGTTGTTTTCATTTAATAAAGAAAAATGTTCTTTAAAAACCTTCAAAAATGAATAATGTGATATTTTGCCATTAAAGTAAAAATGTGGAACTTATTATGAATGACATAGGGAAATACATAGGGAAGGGGGAAGAAATCCTTCATTTTTTCCAGGATATGATACTATTATCATACACTTAAGAGGATAATATTCACAAAGAAATACTGAAATATCTTAGTACCTTTTGCTAATAATACATATGGCAGTAAGTAGGATGAGTTACTGTAAAAAATTAAAAAGACTTCCTGGTAAGTCATTTCCAATAAGCATCAATGACCTTAGTAAGGAATTTTAGTAAAAATAAAAGAAAATGGATTACTTGTTACAATTTTAATATAAGACAGATAAAAATTTCAGCAATATACTACTATATATAACTTAATTTAACCTGACAAAAATTGAGTTTTGTGCATTTTGTTCTATCATAAATTTCATCTTAAGCCTTTTTTTTTTTGGCCAAAGATTAGCCTACATTTGATATTTCAGCACCCAATAGGTAACTAAAGTTTTTTCCCTCAGCTGACAGAATGCACTTTTGATATGCTAATATGCAAACTTTGCTTCCCAGTGTTCCCCATCTACACTAATGGAACAATTTTTTTTTTTTAAATTCATAATGTCTCCACTTCAGCAAGCTGCCTTAGTCAACTAAAGATTTGGTAGACACCAAACCATATAAAATCAAGCTAAGTTTTTGTTTATTTGATGTTTCAAACTTGATACACCACAGACACCTCAAACTTAGCATATCTAAAACAGAAATAATTATTTTTTTGTCAAATCCTCTCTTTTTCCTAACCCCATTATTTTTTGAGGGTACCATTTATGCCAGTCACCTGGATTAGCAAACTCCGTGTCATTCTTGTCTTTTCACTATCATTTAGCCTCCATATCTAGTTGCCAATATTTTATTACATCAATACACCATATTTTATTTAGCACTTCCCCTTTTTTGGTATTTGTATTATTAATTTTGAATATTAAAACACACACACACACACAAACACACACACACACACACACACACACATACACACTGCTAAAATGAGATTTCAGTTCTACTACTGACTGCCTGAACAACTTTGAATCACTTAATCCCTCTGGGTTCTGCAACGCAAAAAGCTTAGATGACAGCACCTAATGGCAAATATGGATAAAATTTCCATCTTTTAATGTCTTTTCTTTGTGTTTGAACTTGATACAATCTCTTTGAATTTTGATGCTATTTAAATTTTTTAGCTTTCAAAGAAAAACATGTATCATGTTCCCAAAAAAACATGTATCATATTCCCATGAGTTCTCAATCATGAGTTCAAACTAAAATATGGGTAATGAAGGGGTTTGAAGAATCTCCTGGAAAAGTTTACAAAAGAGGCACCCATAGCAGTCCTTCATCAAGGAGACAGTGTGATAGAGTAAGTGAACCTCCCAGCACAACCATAACAAAGCCTTACTCCTTATCCAGTGCTTGTGGCTAGAATTTTATTAAAGGCATTAAGGGAATAGCACAATTATCTGGGATAAGACCTGACAAGATATATATCTTTTATACTACTGCACAAATTAATGTATGCTGTGAAACCATCCCAGAGTGGCAAATTTTATTGGCCACAGCTCCAAATTTTACACACAGGTCTCCATTAAAGATAACCAAACTATTACATAATTTGTTATGGATTCTTGAAGAAAAGATTTCTAAAGTTCCTCTTAAAGGACCAAGTATCTTTACAGATGCATCCAAACATAATATTTGTGCTGTATACTCTCGTGACTTAACTATAAAGATAGTCAGAACTCCTTTTCAGTCCACTCAGCAGAATGAATTGTATGCAATCATTCTAGTTATTACTTATTATCCAGGAGATATAAATATAATATCTGATTCAGCCTACTCAGTAGGTGTGGTACAAAGAATTGCCACAGCCCAAATAAAATTTGTAGCCTCCAATATATATCAGCTCTTTAAGGAACTTCAAGAGCAAGTGAGAAAGCACCCAGGTAAGATTTATATCTTGCATGTCCACTCTCATAGTGGACTTCCAGGTCCTATTTTTGATGGTAATGCAAAGGCAGATAGCCTTCTAAATATGTTGGCCAATACTCCTTTATTTCAAGAAGCCCAAGAATCTCATTCTAAATATCATCAGGCTGCTCGAGCTTTACGTTTACAATTTGGAATAACCAGAGAAGAAGCTAGAAGCATAGTAAAAGCCTATACAGCTTGCCTTCCTTTCCACGCTCCTGCACTCCCTCTAGGGAAGAACGCTCATGGCTTGAAACCCAATGAAATTTGGCAAATGGATGTGATCCATTATAAATCTTTTGGTCATCTGTCTTTTATCCATGTTGTGGTAGATACTTTTTCAGAATTCACTTTTGCAGTATCAGCAGCAAGAGAGACAGCCCAAATGGTCACTGAATTCCTTATACAAGCATTTGCAATTATGGGTGTGCCACAGGCAGTAAAGATACATAATGGACCTGCATATACTTCTAAACATTTTTCACACTTCTGTGCACAGTATAAGATTTTACACACCACTGCATACCTTTTAATCTTCAAGGACAGGCAATAGAAGAGAGGAGAAACAGAGACATTAAGATGCTCCTCCAAAAACAAAAGAAAGGGGGAGTCACAGGTAACCCTAGAAAACTTCTAAATCTAGCTCTTTATACTATTAACTTTCTGATTTTTGACAAAGATACATTGGCTCCAGAAGACAAGTTTTATAACTCCCTGGAAGGGCAGTGTCCAGTGCGAGCAGCTCCACTATCTTTAGATAATCACCAGGTGATGTGGAGAGATCCAGAAAGTGGTGAATGGAAGGGACCAGATAGGTTAACTGCTTGGGGGAGAAGGTTTGCTTGTATCTCCACAGATGGTACGACGGGTGCCAACGAGTCGTATTCTCCTTGTCCATTGGAGAGATAGAACAGACCCTTGAAACGAAGGAGAAGACCCAAGAAATATTGGGTGGTTCCATCTCTGACAATGTGTGCCACTGAAAGAGCATGGCAGTTAACCCAATGTGTACAGCAGTTGACTCATAAACATCAAAAATTCTCAGTGAGACTGTTGCAGGACTTCAAAATCTGCAGGAATCATATTGTCTGACATGTAAAGTAATGGAGAAAAGACTGGTTTTAGACTATCTCTTGGCTGCTCAAGGAGGCATATGTGTGATTGTTATTTACATACCCTCCTTCTAGGACTTCTGGAAATCTTTTACAACACCATGATGATTTATATCGTTTGTTATATCACTACTTGCATGTACAATTCATGTTTGTTACACCACATTGAGCATACACCAGCTGTGGGGAGAGTCATCACTAATAGCCTGTGCTTTACTGTTATGTGCTTGTGTAATACCTCCCATGCTGATGGGTTTGTGCATACCTGTTTCTAGTAAGACCCTTCAGCTCAGAAACCTGCTAACAATATCTGGCTTTACTCTCCATTTCCTTTTGGTGTTTTTCATCTCTCTTCCTGAGAAGTCAGGGGATATTGTGACCACCTGTGTTCTAAAACAAAAGAAAGCAGGAGATTTAAAGGACTGAAACTCTTGAAAAGGTGTGCTTGAATCAGACAACTGAGCACTTAAGGCTAATTACCTATTGGACAATGACTATTAGAATATGCTTAGAAAAATGGCCCTTCTCACTGTTTGGTGCTGGCTCCATGTTTTGGTGTATACAGATAATAGTAGGAGGAATTAGAGGGTGGTGTAAAATGAGCCAGACTCACTTTGCAACTAGATTAGGGAGGTTGGTGGAGAGTATGTGGCAGTTTTGTACATCTCCTTCATTTCTCCCCTTAAAGACCAAGGACTTTAGCTTATCCTGACTCTGGCTAATCCTGAGGCCTCCAGGGAGCTAGCCTGGACTTCATAGGATACACTGGTAGAGAATCCTAGAGAATTAACTAAAAAAGTACTAGAAACAATTCACAACTTTAGCAAAGTTGCAGGACACGAAATAAATCTACAAAAAATCATCAGCATTTTTATATACTACCAGCAAAACCTAGCAGTAACAGATACAAAGAGAAATTCCATTTAAAATAACTGTAATTAATATAAAATATGTGGGAATCTAGCTGCCAAGGAACTATATGAACAAAATTACAAAACACTTTTCACATAAATAAAGTCAGATATAATCAATTGAAAAAATATCATGTTCATGGGTAGATCAAACTAATATAATAAAAATGACAATATTACCTAAATTAATCTACTTATTCAGTGCCATATCAATCAAACTCCCAAGAAATTATTTTACAGTGTTAGAAAAAAATTAATAATAAAGTTCACCTGGAAGTACAAAAGGTCAAGAATTTCCAGGGAAATAATGAAAAAAAAAAAAAAAAAAAAAAAAAAACTGCCAGTGAAGATGGCCTAGCTGCACCAGACCTAAAACTATATTCTAAAGCAGCAGTCACTAAAACCATTTGATACTGACTAAGAAATAAGAGTAGTCAATTGATCAGTGGTAAGGAGGAAAAAAAAGTCAATGACTATAATAATCCATTGTTTGACAAACCTAAAGACCCCAGCTTTTGGGATAAGAACCCACTACTTGATAAAAACTGCTAGAAAAATTGGAAATTAATATGCTATAAAATTGATCATATCATTTGATTAAGCATTGTCATTACTGAGTCTGTATCCCAAGGAAATCATAAAGAAGTAAAAAGGACCCACATGTGCAAAAATGTTTATAGTAGCTTTTTTTTGTGGTAGCAAAGAATTGCAAGATGAGTAGATGCCTATCATTTGGGAATGGATGAACAACTCCCCCAACATGGTTCATAAAGCAATTTGAAAAAGAAAAATTTTTAAATAAGTGGAAAAAGACTTCCGGCCAAGATGGCGGCGTGGAGGCAGACAGCTGCTTGAGCTCCGTGTTTTCTCTCAGGACTTACTTCATGACAAGCCTCAGACTTAATGCTTGACCCAGAAAGAAATCCACAAATAATCACCAAGAGAAGACATCTTTGAAAGTCACCAGAAAAGGTCTGTGTTTGCTCAGGGGAGGGTCAATCAGACTGGGGGCAGACTGAGGGCAGGCAAGCCAAAGCAGCTCACACAGCTCAGACCAGAGGGGGAGGGGTACAATCTCTGCCATTTCTGTGAAAAGGCTTTATCCCCAGTGTGGATACTCCGTCTCGGCAGCAAGCCAGGATCAGAGGAGAGGGTGTAAACATCAGAGGTGAAGATTGAAACCCCAGAAAGCCAGTATCTCTCAGAACCCGGCCACCTCAAACCCCCACCTAGACTGACTCAGCACGTTCTCAGAGCCTCGCAGCGCAGATTCAGTACAGTCATTGCTGTTCTGTTAGTGGCTCTCTGCTGCCCTACCCCCAGTCTGTAGAGGAAGCCCATTAATACCATCCAACCCCATCCCCTGCAAAACAGACCAATTGTTTCTCTTGTCAGTTTGTTTTCTTCCATTCCTACTTTGACAAAATGAACAAAAAATTCAAAAGGGCTCTAACCATTGACAGCTTTTGTATGGAGAGAGAGCAGACTTCAAACAATGAGGAGACTAAAAACAGACTGTCCCCAGATGAAGCCCCTATGAGGGATTGAGCTGCTCCTCAATACAAAAGAATCTCCTAGAGGAAATCAAAAAGGCACTCACAAGAGAGCTGGAAGAGAAATGGGAAAAGGAAAGGGAAGCTTGGCAAGATAGCCTGGAGAAATCATCCCAGGCATTCAAAGACAGAGTGGATAAAGAAATCAAATCATTGAGAAACAAGATTAGTGAGCTGGAAAAGGTAAACAATTCCAAGGAAAACAGGATTAGTGAGCTGGAAAAAGAAAACAGCTCTCTAAAAAATAAAATGGATAAAATGGAAAAAAATTCCATAGAAGATAAAAACTCAATTGGATAATTACAAAGAGATATAAAAAAAGTGAATGAAGAAAATGCATCATTGAAAATTAGACTGGAACAAGTAGAAATGAATGACTCAAGGAGAAACCAAGAGATAGTCAAGCAAAACCAGAGAAATGAAACAATTGAAAAGAATGTCAAGTACCTTATTAGAAAGACAACAGACCTGGAAAACAGATCCAGGAGAGACAATTTGAGAATAATCGGACTCCCTGAAAAATGGGAGGAAAAAAAGAACTTGGACACCATTTTCGGGGAAATTATCAAAGAGAACTGCCCAGACGTTCTGGAAACAGAGGGTAAAATAGACATTGAAAAAATTCATCGATCACCTACTGAAAGAGACCCTAAAATCAAAACGCCAAGAAATATAGTGGCCAAGTTCAAGAACCATCAGACAAAGGAAAAGATATTGGAAGCTGCTAGAAAAAAGCAATTCAGATATGGAGGATCCACAATAAGGATAACCCAGGATCTAGCAGCGTCCACATTAAAAGAACGAAGGGCCTGGAACATGATATTCCGAAAGGCTAAGGAACTTGGTATGCAGTCAAGAATAACCTACCCAGCAAGAATGAGCATAGTTTTCCAGGGAAGAAGATGGACATTTAACGAAATAAATGAATTCCATCTATTTTTGATGAAAAAACCAGACCTACATACAATGTTTGATCTTCAAATACAGAACTCAAGAGATTTCTAAAAAGGTAAAAAAAAATCTTGAGAACTATACTTCTGCCAAAAAATTATGTAAAGAACATATGTACAATTTGTCTTAGAAACTAGAGGTGGAAAGGAAATTATATCATAAAAAAGTGTAAAGTGGTGGTACTACATCTCATGAAGAGGCAAAGGTAACCTATTATATCTGAGAGAAAGAAAGGAGAAAGATGAACATAGTGTGTATCAATAGACATATTCAATTTATGGTGAAACTTCTTCCACTTCATTGAAAAGTGAAAGGGAAGGAGTAAGCTAAGGGGAAGGGAATACAGAAATTGTGAGGAAAAAGGGTAAAATAAGGGGAGGATCTTTAAGGTGGGGGAGGGATACTAAAAAGGGAGGGCTGTGAAAAGCAAGTGGTGTTCACAAGTTTAATACTGGGTAGGGGGGTAAGAGGGAAGGAAAGGGGAAAAGCATAAGCAGAGGGTAGTAGGATGGCAAGCAATATAGAATTACTCCTTCTAACCATAAATGTGAATGGGGCAAACTGCCTCCTAAAGAGGAAGCAATTAGCAGACTGGATTAAAAGTCAGAATCCTACTATATGTTGTTTACAGGAAACACACCTGAAACAGGGTGAGACATTCAAACTAAAAGTAAAAGGGTGGAGCAGAATCTATTATGCTTCAGGCAAAACCAAAAAAGCAGGAGTAGCCATCCTCATCTCAGATCAAGCAAAAACAAAAATTGATCTAATTAAAAGAGATAAGGAAGGGCATTATATCCTGCTAAAGGGCAGCATCAATAATGAAACAGTATCAATATTAAACATATATGCACCAAGTGGTGCAGCATCTAAATTTTTAAAAGAGAAATTAAGAGAGCTGCAAGAGGAAATGGATAGCAAAACTATAATAGTGGGAGATCTCAACCTTGCACTCTCAGAATTAGATAAATCAAACCACAAAATAAATAAGAAAGAAGTCAAAGAGGTAAATAGAATACTAGAAAAGTTTAATATGATAGATCTTTGGCGAAAGCTAAATGGAGACAGAAAGGAGTATACTTTCTTCTCAGCAGTTCATGGAACCTATACAAATATTGATCATATACTAGGCCATAAAAACCTCAAAATCAAATGCAGTAAGGCAGAAATAGTAAATGCATCCTTTTCAGACCACAA
Organism: Sminthopsis crassicaudata; assembly: GCF_048593235.1. NCBI lineage: Eukaryota > Metazoa > Chordata > Mammalia > Dasyuromorphia > Dasyuridae > Sminthopsis > Sminthopsis crassicaudata. The sequence goes on along the minus strand of NC_133617.1, from coordinate 301,526,739 downwards.
TGCAATCAAAATTACATTTAATAAAAAGCCAGGGGAAAATAGACCAAAAAATAATTGGAAATTAAATAATCTTATACTAAAGAATGATTGGGTAAAACAGCAAAGCATAGACATAATTAATAACTTCACCCAAGAAAATGACAATAATGAGACATCATACCAAAATGTGTGGGATACAGCCAAAGCAGTAATAAGGGGAAGTTTTATATCTCTACAGGCCTACTTGCATAAAACAGAGAAAGAGAGGGCCAACGAATTGGGCTTACAACTAAAATTGCTAGAAAAGGAACAAATTAAAAACCCCCAGACAAACACAAAACTTGAAATTCAAAAAATAAAAGTTGAGATTAATAAAATTGAAAGTAAAAAAACTATTGAATTAATTAATAAAACAAAGAGTTGGTTCTATGAAAAAACCAACAAAATAGACAAACCCTTAGTAAACCTGATTAAAAAAAGGAAAGAAAAAAAGCAAATTGTTAGTCTTGAAAATGAAAAGGGTGAACTCACCACTAATGAAGAGGAAATTAGAACAATAGTTAGGAGCTACTTTGCTCAACTTTATGCCGATAAATTTGATAACTTAAATGAAAAATACCTTCAAAAATATAGCTTGCCTAGATTAACAGAGGAAGAAGTAAGTAGTCTAAATAGTCCCATCTCAGAAAATGAAATAGACCAAGCTATTAACCAATTTCCTAAGAAAAAGTCCCCAGGACCAGATAGATTTACATGTGAATTCTACCAAACATTTAAAGAACAACTAACTCCAATGCTATGTAAACTATTTGAAAAAATAGGGATTGAAGGAGTCCTACCAAATTCCTTCTATGACACAGACATGGTACTGATACCTAAACCAGGTAGATCGAAAACTGAGAGAGAAAACTATAGACCAATTTCCTTAATGAATATTGATGCTAAAATCTTAAATAAGATATTAGCAAATAGACTTCAGAAAATTATCCCCAGGATAACACACTATGACCAAGTGGGATTTATACCAGGAATGCAGGGCTGGTTTAATATTAGGAAAACTATTAGTATAATTGACCATATTAATAATCAAATTAATAAAAACCATATGATCATCTCAATAGATGCAGAAAAAGCATTTGATAAAATCCAACATCCATTCCTACTAAAAACGCTTGAGAGTATAGGAATAAATGGACTATTCCTTAAAATAATAAGGAGCATATATTTAAAACCTTCAGTAAACATCATATGTAATGGTGATAAACTAGAATCTTTCCCTATAAGATCAGGAGTGAAACAAGGTTGCCCACTATCACCATTACTTTTCAATATAGTACTAGAAACTCTAGCCTCAGCAATAAGAGCCGAGAAAGAGATTCAAGGAATTAGAGTAGGAAATGAGGAAATCAAATTATCACTTTTTGCAGATGACATGATAGTATACTTAGAGAACCCCAAAGACTCAGCTAAAAAGCTATTAGAAATAATCCAGAATTTTAGCAAAGTTGCAGGACACATAAATCCTCAGCATTTTTATACATTGCCAACACAATCCAACAGCAAGAGATACAAAGAGAAATTCCATTCAAAATAACGGTCGATAGTATAAAATATTTGGGAATATATCTACCAAAGGAGAGTCAGGAATTATATGAGAAAAATTACAAAACACTTGCCACAAAAATAAAGTCAGATTTAAATAATTGGAAAGACATTCAGTGCTCTTGGATAGGCCGAGTGAATATAATTAAGATGACAATACTCCCTAAATTAATCTATTTAGTGCTATACCAATCAGACTTCTAAGAAACTATTTAAATAACCTAGAAAAAATAACAACAGAATTCATATGGAACAACAAAAGGTCGAGAATTTCAAGGGAAGTAATGAAAAAAAATTAAGTGAAGGTGGTCTAGCTGTACCTGATCTAGAACTATATTTTAAAGCAATAGTCACCAAAACCATTTGGTATTGGCTAAGAAATAGACTAGTTGATCAGTGGCATGGGTTAGGTTTACAGGGCAAGACAGTGAATAAAAATAGCAATCTAGTGTTTGACAAACCCAAAGATCCCAAATTTTGGGATTAGAATTCATTATTTGACAAAAACTGCTGGGAAAACTGGAAATTAGTATGGCAGAAACTAGGCATGGACCCACATTTAACACCACATACTAAGATTAGATCAAAATGGGTCCAAGATTTAGGCATAAAGAACTAAATTATAAATAAATTGGAGGAACATGGGATGGTTTACCTCTCAGACTTGTGGAGGAGGAAGGAGTTTGTGTCCAAGGGAGAACTAGAGAGCATTATTGATCACAAAATAGAAAATTTTGATTACACCAAATTAAAAAGTTTCTGGACAAACAAAACTAATGCAAACAAGATTAGAAGGGAAGTAACAAATTGGGAAAACATTTTTACAGTTAAAGGTTCTGATAAAGGTCTCATCTCCAAAATATACAGAGAATTGACTTTAATTTATAAGAAATCAAGCCATTCTCCAATTGATAAATGGTCAAAGGATATGAACAGACAATTTTCAGATGATGAAATTAAAACTACTTCCACTCATATGAAAGAGTGTTCCAAATCACTATTCATCAGAGAAATACAAATTAAGACAACTCTGAGATATTATTACACACCAGTCAGATTGGCTAAGATGACAGGAACAAATAACGATGAATGTTGGAGGGGCTGTGGGAAAACTGGGACACTGATGCATTGTTGGTGGAGTTGTGAAAGAATCCAACCATTCTGGAGAGCAATCTGGAATTATGCCCAAAAAGTTATCAAAATGTGCATATCCTTTGACCTAGCCATACTACTACTGGGCTTATATCCCAAGGAAATACTGAAGAAGGGAAAGGGACCTGTATGTGCCAAAATGTTTGTAGCAGCCCTTTTCATAGTGGCTAGAAGCTGGAAGATATATGGATGTCCATCAATTGGAGAATGGTTGGGTAAATTATGGTATATGAATGTTATGGAATATTATTGTTCTGTAAGAAATGACCAACAGGAGAAATACAGAGAGGCTTGGAGAGACTTACATCAATTGATGCTAAGTGAAATGAGCAGAACCAGAAGATCATTATACACTTCTGCAATGATACTGTACGAGGATGTATGCTGATGGAAGTGGATATCTTCAACATAGAGAAGAGCTAATCCAATTCCAATTGATTAATGATGGACAGAATCAGCTACATCCAGAAAAGGAACAATGGGAAATGAGTGTAAACTGTTATTTTTACCTTCTGAATCCAATTCTTCCTACAAGAAATTCGGTTTTACACACATATATTGTATCTAGAATATACTGTAATATATTTAACATGTATAAGACTGCCTGCCATCTGGGGGAGGGGGTTGGGGGAGGAAGGGAAAAAATCTGAATAGAAGTAAGTGCAAGGGATAATGTTGTAAAAAATTACCCATGCATATGTACTGCCAAAAAAAAAAAAGTTATAATTATAAAATAAAATAAAAATTTTAAAATAAATAAATAAATAAATAAGTGGAAAAAATAAAAAAATAAAAAAGAATGAACTTGGCACCAAACAAGAAATATAAGAAGAAATTGCTTTTATCTATTTATGTGGAAAACAAAATATATTTTTTCAATAAAATAAAAATGAGAGTTAAAAATTAAAATTTATCTTTTAAAACAGGAATGTGAGAATGTGAAGTAGAATTATAGGAAATAAACCCAAAGGCTTATTTATGGAAGGCATGAAGTAGAATGACTTAAAAGTAAAATTGTTCTTCTTCATGGAGACAAAAACACCTTTGTTTTGATGCAGGTCTCGTTTTTAAATGAGCCTTAAAGGTTTGGGCATGCTAACTGGCCTGTGTATGGATGGCTATGTAAACTGACAGTTTTTCTGAACTTGTGTTTGGTTTTTTGGGGCAGCTCAATCTAGGAAGGAAGCTTTTATATCTTTACAGACAGCTGGCCCAGTGAATTAGTCTTAAAAAAAGACATAGAGAGAGGTATTTTTATATTGTAGTGACGGGGGAGAAGGGAATAAGAACCATCATAAGGAAATCTGCATAATAAGGCTTCTCACAAAAGTTACCAAAAAGGGGGAAAGGTTATTGTACTTGTTGAAAATTACATTTCAAAGAAAACTATTATCTAAATGTACAGACATAAAGTGTCATAACAACTTATACCTGACACTTTTAGTAAGTAGAAGAATAAACAGAATGGGGATAGCAATAGATGTTTTAGTAAATATATAATAACAAATAAACAAGAGATTAAAGTCTAATCAGGGGCTTGGTCCATCATTTAGCCTTTCTTTTATAGGCAGAAATTTATATATCAATGGCATTTGGAATTATGAGGTAGAATATAGCTAAAACACACAGAAAAAAGATAAAGATCACAGAGACATCTCAAGGAAACCTTTCAAAAATAAGCCCACTCTACAATTATTTTTTTATTTCTATTTCCTCAGTACATAAACATTATGTACAGCATTAGTTTGTATTTGTTCATGCTGCCTTGGAATTGCTCATTAGCTCTTTCATACATAATGTTCCTGAGATGATAAGAACTTCAAAGATAAGAATGATGTGTTTTACTTTTTTATACCCCTAACTTGATGAAAAGTACACAGCAGGAACATAACAAAAATCTAATGAATGTCCTTTTGCCTTATGCGAAATTTGTATATTTTAAAGAAAACCAAGCTGTGATAGGACTCATATATACCAAACTACTATCTACTTCATAGCATCATAATAGAATTTCCCCTAAAGTGCTGACAATACCAGGACTTAATCATTCCCTGGGTTGGGGCATGGCTCAAGCATTGCTTGCTTTGATAGGTTCCTCGAGACCTCTAATTGTGCTAACTTGGCTTTCAGGTGATGGAGGAAGGGAGTCTCATCCAAGTGGAAAGACCCCACAATCACTATCCCTACCCTGCTGAACAGACAAGTTTGAAGAGAGAGAAGGGGGATATTTATCAAACCTAAGTGATGCATATTCTTCGTACATTAGAGCTAATTATACTTTCTTTATTTGTTCATGGTTCAATGGTCTATGAATGTCTCATTTTGTCCCAACACAGAAAATTAATAAGGTGTTGGCATTGTACCCACCCATAACACAAGTTATTATGATTTTTAAAAGTAGAGAAATTGTCAGTGCTCTTTTGTTCTTCAACTTATGTTATATTTGCTTGCCTTTGCAAATGTTGCATTCCCCCAGTAGAATGTAAATTCCTTGAGGACCAGAATCATTTCATATTTTTATTTTTTTATTTACAACAAATTTTGTATTTAATATAGATGGCACTTAAAGACTGTTGAAATGAATTGGAAAAACTACCTCTCCCCAGTTTTTCTGCATACTTATTATCTCCTATGCTTCTCTTGCCAATAGCTCTTCTGATTCATCTCCTATTAAACTCAAAGTCCTTTGCTGAATCATCTTTAATTTCCTGTTTGGATATTCTCCATGACTCTGCCCCACACCTTTCTCTATTCAGCTTCTAACATCTCATTTTATCACATTAGCTCCCATGTAATCAACAATTACCTCCATGAAGATGACTTTCAAAAAAAGAATAGAGATTCTGAATAACTCAATGTGCTAAAACTGAATCTTATTCTGATCCCCCAACTCTTCTTCCACCCCTCTTTTATTCAATCAAAAATTCGGTAAGTTAATTACCAATTCATCCAACATCATAAAAAAGATATTAAACAAGTCATAAATTCCCACTAGGAGAAAAACCCAAGGATCTAATGCATTTGTGTGAATTTTCTTAAATATTCAAAATACAATTATTTCCATAAACAGTTTGAGGGGAAAAAAAAGGAAAAAATATGAGCTCCCAAAGACTTTTTATGAAACAAATATGGCCTTGAAAGACATCAAAAAAATTATAGATCAACACCTCTAGCAGACCTTGATGCAAAATATAAAATAAAGTAACAAAAAGGTTACAACATATTAACAATATATTGATAAGACATATTAACAAAATAACAAAAAAGTTACATGTTAATGAAACAAAATAACAAAAAGATTACAACATAATAAAAAATATTTTGCATTATGATCAAATTGGATTTATACCAGAAATGAAAAGTTGGTATAATATAAGAAAACCTATAACAGACCATAATAATAACAAAAATAATAAAAAATTATAATATCAATGGATAATTATATCAATAGATAATAAGAAATCTTTTAACAAAACCCTTTCTGTTAAAGACAAGAAGGTGCATAGGAATAAAAGAAAAAACTTTTTTTTTTTTTAATAAGGTAAATAGTATAACTCTAAAACCAACAGCAAACATAACATACAATGAAGAAAGCCTGAAGCCTTTCCAGTAATATCAGGGATAAGACTAGAATGGCATCACTGTTATCTGGTACAGTTGTTAAACTGCTCTTTAAAGTGATGAGAAAAAGAAGTTGAGACAATAAGCACAGGAAGAGATAAAAGAAAACTATTCATTGTGGCAGATGATATTTTGGTGTGAAGAATCTCAAAGAAGTGACTAAAATTAACTGAAACAGTAACTTTAGCAAAGTTACAAGGCATAAAATAAATCTACAGAAATCATTATCATTCTTCTATATTACTAAAAAAAATCCTAAATATATTAAAAGAGAAAATGAAAAAAACTATAAAATGTATAAAATAGGAGTTTATCTACTAAAATACTTAAAGGAATCGTATGTACACAATGCAAAATACCCCTCAATAATAACAGGCCTAAATTATATGATAATTATTATTCATAAGCAAGTCATGCCAATGTAATAAAAAACAACTACGTAGCCCCAAATTATTTTGTTAAAGCAATGCCATATCAATGAAACTATGAAAAGATTACTTTTCAAAGGTTGAAAAAAAAATCATCATCAAATTCACCTGGAAGAAGAAAAAATCAAGAATAACACATATTATCTTTAAAATGGGTAGGAAAGGGACCTAGCAAAACTATTTGATGTTGACTAAAAAAGTGAAAAAAACTAATCAAAGAACAAATTAGGTATATAATATACAGAAACAAATGAAAATACTGGTTTTGATAAAATGACACTCTTACATCTTGGAATAAAGACAAAAACTAACGGGTAAATACAGGAGTCTAGAAGAAGTATTGACCAAGCCCTTACACCATATACCAAAAGAAATGTTCTTTTTTTTTTTTTTTCTTTTCTCAATTTGTATTTAGGTTTAAAATAAATTTTAAAAATTTACTCAAAAAATTAGAAAAGCAAAGAAATACCTTCTGCATTTGGGGATATAGAAAGATTTCAGGAGCAAATGACCACTACATTTGATTAAACTTGGCTATATGACTTAGATATAAAAGATCTTTTCAAAAGTAAATTAAAAGAACATGAACATAAACATGAAATGCTTTTTATATAAAATCATGTTTAAATAATTGGAGTAATGATTACTGTTCCTGGTAGGTAAGGCCAATGTGATTTTTAAAAATGATAATTTTATCTAACTAATTTATTCAATGCCATTACAATACTAAAAAATTACTGAATTAGAAAAATAACAACAAAATTCATTTGGAAGAACCAAAGGTCAGAAATTTCAAAGAAACCAGGGGGGAAAAAATGTGAAAGAAGCAGATTCAGCAGTATCAAATCTTAAACTATATATAAAGTGAGAGCATTGTTGAAGGGTTAAATGGATGACTTTGATTATTTTAAATTAAAATTTTCTTGCATAAATAAAATCAACATAGCTAAAGAGTAGAAGGAATATAGAAAATTGAGAAGAAACTTTCATAGACAATCTCTCAGATTCTGTTGTTATACTGTTGTGGTGTAGGAAATGATGAGCTTTTTGATTTAGAAAAACATGGTAAGATTTGGACCAAGGAAGAAAAATGCTATCCACTTCCAGAGAAAGAGAGTATTAATATGCAAAATATGATTTTACACACACATATATAAGCATATATATGTATATGTTTATAAATATCTATGTGTATCTGTGTGTATACACATCTCCACATTTAATTATAGACTTCTTTATGGTGGGAGTTCAGAAGAGAATAAAGTAAAAAGTACACAGGAAAGGAAAGGAAGGAAAGGAAAAGGAAAAAGAAAAGGAAAAGGAAAAGGAAAGGGAAAGGGAAAGGAAGGCAAGGCAAGGCAAGGGAGAGAAGCAAAGAAAAACTGGGTAGTTTTGAAAACAATATGTAATATTTATTATATAGGTTTTCTTGAAATGGAAATTTATTGTTTTACATTGAATCCTCTCCTATGTTCTGCTATATACATGGAAATAGTTGGGTTTTTTTTCCCTTTTCTCATTTTGTATTTAAGTTTAAAATAAATTTTAAAAATTTACTCAAAAAAATTAGAAGAGCAAAGAAATACCTTTTGCATTTTGGGATATAGAAAGAGTTCAGGAACAAACAAAAAGTAGTTAGTCAATAAGCATTTCTTATGCATCTACTCTGTGCCAAGTGCTATACTAAGTGTTGGGGATAAGAAAAGCAAAAGGATCCCTGCTCTCAAAGAGATCACAATCTATTAGAGCAGAAAGCATGCAAATAGCTGTGTACTAACAAGATATATACAGGACAAAATGTAGATAACCAACATAGAGAAGGCACTAGAATTAAGGAAGCCCAAGGCTGGGAGATTGAGTTTAGACGGCAGTCTGGAAGGAGAGTCTAGACTGGGAGAAGAACAAGACTTCCCAGGAGAACTTCAGAGAAGCTCGAGGAGATTCAGAGCCAGGATTCAGGAAGAAGAGGATTCAAGATTCTACCTTCACTCTGGCTGGAGGCTCCAGAAGCTTCCCAAGAAACCTGTTCACAGAGAAAAAGATTTTACAGAAAAGAGATCTCCTCCCAGAGAAGGATTACAACTGAGAGACGCTCAGAACATTACATTAATTTTTAACTGGGACTTGAAGGAAGCAAGGAAAACCAGGAGGTAGAAAAGAGGACAAGGAGTATTTCAATCATGAGGAACAGTCAGTGAAAATGACAGAGGTCAGGAGATGGATTGATTTCTGCAAGGAACACCAAAGTGGACAATGTCACTGGATCACAGAATATGGAGTGGGTGTGGTGTAAGGAAAATCAGATAGAGGTTTTGATATTTGATCCTGGAGGTGATAAGAAGCCAGTGGAGTTTATTGACTATAAAGGTGACCTGCACTGTAGAATCTGAGCTTTAGGAAGATGGCTGATACATAAATAGAATTAGACGGAATGAGGAAAGACTTGAAACAGGGAAACCAATAAACAAGATGATGTCTGCCTGAACTAGGGTGATGACAATGTAAGGTGAGAGAAGATATTATATTGGTAGAAATAACAGGACCTGGCAACAGAGTGGATATGGAAGATGAGAAAATGAGGGATTGAAAATGACACGTAGGTTTTGAGCTTAGGAGAACAATTAAGGAAGTTAGGAAGAAGAGAGAATTTTGAGGGAAGAATAATGAGTTCATTTTTGGACATGCTGAGTTTGAGGTATCATTGAGTCATCCAGTTTAAGATGTCCAATAAGTAGTTGGAGACCTGAGATTGGAGGTCAGCAGAGAGATTAAGTATAGATAAGTAGATTTGAGAAAAATTCTTATTATATAAATTATTTAAATAAATAATATAAATAAAATTTCTTATTATATAAATTTAAGTTCATTAACAAACAAAACCAAAATCAAAGAAAGGCTGACCATTAAATGGGAAGTAATCTTTATAGAAAATTTCTCTGAAAAAGTTTCATATCCAAGACGTGTAGGAAACTGAATAAAATTTCTAAAATTAGAGCCATTTCTTAATAAATAATAAAATGATAGGAATAGGCAGTTTTCAAAAAAAGAAATGAGGTGGTAACCATAAGTTGCAGAAAAAAGACACACTTTCAGACATGATCATTACAGGAATTTATGCTATTTGTCAATACATAATTGTTACAATTTTTTTCTCCAATGGAAGAAGGAAATAGGGTAGAGAGGCAAGTTTAGAAATAGGGTTCTCCCTCCAATAAAAAGAAAAACAAAACAAAACAAAACAAAACAAAACAAAACAAAAAAAAAAAAAAAAAAAAAAAGAAAAGAAAAGGTCCATTGAAGAATTTTTACATGCATAGAAAAAAAAAAAGTCAAAAGGAAGCATAAACAAACAGTAAGACTGAAAATTACATGTTGTATTTATTACCTATTTTAAAAGGCAAAGTACACATAATAGCTTCCCTGTTCATTTTATATATATATACATATGAAATGATTTCAAAATTTACATATCCAATCCTAACTTCTCCTAAATGTCAGTATAGTATCTCCCATTGCCTATTGAACATCTCAACCTAGATATCCTATCCACACTTCAAACTCAACATTGCAAAAGAAAAACTCATTACTCTCTCTCTAAATCCATCCTTATTTAGTAGGAAGTGCTATAACCTTCCTATTTACTTAGATTTGCGATTTTGGAATTACCTTTGACTCTTCCTTCTTCATTATCCCCATACTCTACATCTCTCACACCTGTCCTTTTTTCTCCACTAGTTCAATTTCTCATTATCTTTTGACTAGCCTATTGCAAAATACATTCTCTTCTCTTTCCAATCCATTCTCCCCTTGGTTGCCAAAATAGTCTTCTAAAGGCACAGTTTTCTTTCTGAAACATGGTCATTTTCATTTAATTGTCAAAGGATTTCTTAATAATCAGTGCATTATAAGTCCTCTTTTCCCAACCTCTCCAATATGAAAATATAAAAAAGTAGATCACTGGTCTTCAAATGAAGATTGCTTTCTTGTTGCTGTTCAGTCATGTCTCACTCTTCGTGATCCCATTTGGGATTTCCTTGACAAAGATACTGGAATGGTTTGCCATTTCCTTCCTTAGTTCATTTTATAAATAAGAAAACTGAGGCAAATGGAGTTAAGTGACTTGCCAGTGTCTGAGGCCAGGTGTGAGCTCAGGTAGGTGAGTCTTTTTGAAGGTCCTGTACTCTATACAATGGGTCATCTAGCCACTCTTAGAAGACTGCTAGTAATAGGAATTCATCACCTCTCTAAATAGCCAATTGTACTTTGGAATATTTCTAACTGTTGGGAATTTTTCCTTATAATTTGTGTAAAAGTACTTTATTTAATCTTCTTCCATCCAAAATCCACATCTGTGATGGTTAATTAAATAAGAAAAGTAAAACATGGAACTTTCCTACAAAAAGCAGGATAAACCACAAAATCCTATCATGACTGCCAATCTAAAATTTCTAACAAAATTCTACAATAAGAACAATGCTAATAATTGATAAGAAATATGAAAACAAAGTCCTACTTCAATATCTCATTGTACTAAGAAGGTAGTTATAAGAATTCAAGAAGAAAATAAGCTTTGACAAGTCCCAAAAAGCCAATGAACCTTTTGAAGTTTCTTTGAAGAATGATAGTTGAATGATGTTTTCTGATTTTATCCTATACTTATAGATGCCTGTATGAACTAGAAAACCATAGTAGTTTTAATAAAAGACACAAAATATTCCAAATTTTCCTGCATTTTATTAACACATTAAAATATTTTTGTTTTCTACCTTTTGGAAACAGTAAAACAAAATACTTAAATTAATATAAGATTCCTACATCTAGCAAGTAAAAAGATAAGTTTTTTATCTATCATATAAGTCCTTCTGTTTTCTTATGGTCTCATATTTTATTTCTTCTATATTATATTTTATTTCTTCTATATTCCTCCCTATTGAGGAAGGAAAATGCAATATATTCATATAGCCACTAGATGCTGCTAATGCATTCCTTTTTCTTTTGCTCTTTAATTCTTCAAAAGAGGCAAGCTTAAGTGGAAGAAGGGATGATTAAATGGTGGTTAGGAGGAAAAGGAGATTTCTGTATAAATTATCACATACCATATACATAAATTTAAATAATACTTAGGTTTGAAAAAACAATAATCACTCAAATTTTTATTTTTGTATTTTTGTTTTTCCTTTTTCTTTATAAAAGGTATAAATGTCTTACTCACCATCCAAAGATAATCTTTTAAAATACTGCTGCACCTCACCCCCCAAAAAAGTGTGCTGAAAGACCTGATTAATATTAAAAGTTACTAAGAAGAAAGAAAAAAATTAAGTTTTAAAAATTAAAGATATTATAGGTCTATAATTTATACTATTGTTTTAAGGATGTGATGCTTTGACATCAGTCACTAAACACAATTTCTGTGTATTATTAATAAATCTGGCTTTTGCAAGAGTTAATGTGGATGAGAACCACAGCCAGATATTTATATAGTATTTATATAAGCATAGGACTGGGTATCAGGAAAACCCTGACTTTGAATTCTGCCTTCCTAGGCAGAATTATCCCAAGAAAGACATTTAACCTCTTAAACTCAGTTTTCTCATCTATAAAATGGCATCTACTTCATAGGATGTTGTAAGGATGAAATGAGATATACAATATCTTGCAAATCTTAAGTATTACATGTAGTGGTTGTATTACCATCCTCATCCTCTTCTAGTCATACAAGCTAAATGAGTCTGTTCTTCTTTAATTGGACCTTCATATAGTTAAATGTAGCAAAGGGGTTAACCTAAATAGAATTATAAACCTACAAACCCACGCGAAAAGCAAAGTATGCAGGATACTTCTTTGGATTTTCTTTTCAACCAGTTCAACAAGAGCATTTTTAATATTCTTTTGGCATTTGAGACCTTAGTCATTTCCTCATGATTAGAGACAGAATGGTACAATGGAAAGACTCTGAAATTTGATGTCAGAAGGCCTTGGTTCAAATGCAGACTGCCAAATACTACCAATGTAAACTTGTGAACTTCACTTACCTCTCTGAACCTTAGCTATTTCTGTTAAACAGAGAAAGGGTTAGACCAAGAGGCCTCTACAGTCCCCTTCCTAAAAAAAACATTCTAGGAAGGAACTTCTTTAATCAGTAATGCTCTATCTTTCCATTTGATTGGTCTCCCTTATAAAAGAACTGAAGTAATCTTAGAAATCTTTAACTCAGCTGGCTGCTTATTTCTGTCCCCAAATCAGTTAAAACACACCTTTTTCAAACTATTCGTCAGTTCCCAAAGTATAAAATCTGATGATACTGTTTTGTTGCTTACAATGTCACTTTTTTAGTTTTAGCCTTTTATGAAAAGAATCATCAACTAGGTAATATTTTAAGAAGCAGACTGAATTAAGAATTATTCCTCCTCAAAAAATACTTTTAGTTAATTACTAGTTCTATATCCCAATGAGATTTTTTTTTTTCCTCCAAAGGCAAAGGGCTTATTTGCACAGAAATATTTATAGTAGCTCATTTTGCGGTGGCTAAGAATTGGAAATCAAGGAGACATTTATCAATTAGGTGAATGGCTGAACAAGCTATGGTATAGAATTGTGATGGAATATTACTGTTATAAGAAATAATATGTGGAGTAATTTGAGAAAAACCTGTAGACTCACATGAACTGATGCAAAGTGAAGTAAACAGAACCAGGACAATGTTGTATAGAGTAACAGCAGTTTTGTATCATGAAGAATTGTGAATGATTTAGCTATCAGCATTACAATAATCCAAAACAATCCCAAAGGACACACAATGAATCATGCTCTTCACCTCCAAAGAACTGATAGTCTGCATATTGAAACCGACTGCTTCTCTTTCCTTCTTGCTTTTTCTTTTTTTTTTTTTTAAAGTCTCTCTGTACAAAATGACTAATATGGAAATATTTTATATGATTGCATATATGTAATTTATGTCCTCCTATTTCAGGGATGAGGGAAGGAGGAAGGAAAAAAAATTGAAACTCAAAAAACTTTTTTAAAGGTAAAAATTGCTTTAATATGTCATTGGGAAAGTAAAAAAAATTTAAAGATAAAAAATTTTAAAGATTATTGGTAACTCTCATTGGATGTTTATAGAAAGAGCTATATAGTATTGGAAAATTAGTAGTTAACAGCTTTCACTGAGTTCCTAATATTATTACCTAGTAAAAAGCTTCAATCTAAATGTGACAATTCACTGAGCACATAGCAGAGACAGGAAGATGAAGCTGGAATCCGGAAGACTCATGTTCCTGAGACCCTGGGCAAGTTATTTAATCCTATCTGCTTCAGTTTCCTCGTCTTCAAATGTGCTGAAGAAGGAAATGGCAAATCATATAAATGTCTCTGCCAAGAAAACCTAAAATGAGTCATGAAGAGTTGGATACTACTGAACAATATAATAAACCATTTCTCGAAATATTTTAAAACCCCAAAATACACTGGATTGCAAAGAAAATTCCCGTATTGAAATTATATAGAATTTATGTAAAATTACTTTATACGTTAAATCCATAAATTACATAGGAAACACTATATTGAAATAGTTCATATTTTATGTTTATATTTTAAAGTTAAATATATAACATTTAATTTATATAATTGTGTAATATATTAATTTGTATTTGTAAATATCAACTTCCTCAGTAATCCTGTGTTTTGCATCTTTTAAAACATGCTGAGAAATGGCGTACACAAACACATAATATTTACATTAAGTTCAGAGCCCTGGCCCGGGGTGACAAGGAAAAGTGCGGCACCCAGCCGTCCAGCAGTCCGATTCCCGAGACACCTAGATGGTACCTGGAAGGCCCCGGGCGACTCAGGATCGCCCGCGAAGCACCTACTGAACAAACAGGAGGAAACTACATCTCGGGTCCAAAGCTGCGGGAGGTGGGAGGAGGAAAGCACGTCGGTCTCCTCCCCCTCCCTATCCCCCTCACCCTATTTACACCCCAATTCCCCCAGCCCCAAGCTCGGAAGGCACAGATGCTCCCGGAAGCTGGTCTTTCCCGGGGGCAGGGGGCGGGATCCCAGAGCCTGTATCTCCACACGTGGGGAGATGCCCTTGCAGTCATCTAATATTAAAAGTAAAGAAACAAAAGCTCTCCAAGCAGTAACCTCCCGAACCCAATGACCCTCCCGGAAGCCCTCTGCAAGTGGACCGTGCTGCTCCAAAACAGTCACAGCTGCACCAGAATCTGGACCTACCAGCCGGTTGACGTTCTCGCGATACTGGGAGCGCTGTCCCCAGCACCTTCCCTTCTCCTAAAGCCAATCCTGCTAAAGAGGGGGCGGGCCTCAGGGTGTGAGGAGCGGAAGAGAGGGACGTTCGGATCCTATAAAGCAAAGGAGCGGGGGTGGATGGGAACGCGAATATCTCCCACTTCTCGCGAGAGTCAGGACCAGGAAGACGCTTGCGGACCCGGGCCCTGGAGCAGTTGTTGTTACCCGTGCCGCGGGAGCCTTTGCAGTGACTGTGGAGAACTGAGACCCGGGCGGCTAGTCCGGAGGCAGAGCAGGTCGGAGCGGCCCCCCCGGGCCCGCGACAGCATCAGGCGCGGCCTGTCACCGTCAGGCGGGGAGGAGCTGAAGCACCTGACAGATTAAGATGGCGGCGATGTCTGCGGGAGGCGGCAGCGGCGGCGTGAACCCGTTTCTCAGCGACTCCGACGACGACGACGACGAGGTGGCGGCGGCGGCGGCGGCCGATGAGGAGCGGCGGCCCGGCCTGCGGTTGGGTCCTGGAGGCGGCCCCGACCCCGGCTCCGGAGGCTCCTTATCCCCGCAAGATCCGATGGCCGGGGCGGGCGGAGGGCGGCCGGGGGTCCCCGGGGGTGAGGCGACCTCCGCGGCCGCTTCGGGAGAGCCTCCCGTCCGCCTGTCAGTGGACGCTATCGCGGCGCAGCTGCTGCGCGATCAGTTCTTGCTGACGGCCCTGGAGCTGCACACGGAGTTGTTAGAAAGCGGCCGAGAACTGCCACGGCTCCGGGACTATTTCTCCAACCCGGGCAACTTCGAGCGTCAGAGCGGGACCCCGCCTGGAGTGGGAGGCCCGGGGATCCTCGGGACAGCCGGAGCGGGGGGTGCCGGAAGCCGGGAGCCAGGTGTGATGCCAGGCGGGGGACAGCTCAGTAAGTGGTCTACACTGCCGCTTTAGCTACAGTCTAGGGTGTGGACTTGGGTGACAGCTGAGGATGGTTGGGTTGTGTATTTGATATTTGGTGTTTTGCATATTATTTCTGGTAGGGGACTGAGGGCAGTGTGAGGCTGGGAAAGGAAGAGAAAATTTACTTAGGTCTTACCGAAAGGTTTGTTATTGTGAAACAATTATATCCAAATCTTGGTTGAAGTTACACTTTATTTTCCTGTCTTGGCTTTCTTAACGGTTGGGGGAGGAACAAAAAGGTCTAACCTTCCAGGTTAACAAGTTGAGTATCTAATTTAACATCTTTGTTTTTGTATTTTCGACCCCTGATCGTCATTTCATGAATTTCCACATGGGGAGGACAAGGAAAGTAATTCCATATATGACTGATAGCACAAAACAAAAGCTTTTGAGACTTAGATTAGTTTTTAAAGATCATAACCCTTGTTTTTTAAAAATGCTTCATAATTGGTTTCTTTTTAAGCAAAAGCTGCCTCCACCCAATTCTGCTATGCTTGATATGAAATGATTTGGATGTTCTTAAAGTGATGAGAATTGGGAAGTTCAACAGAGAAAGAGTGAATGTCCACCTCTTGGCACTGGAATGCAAAGTTGAAATATATATATTGTTGTGGGCAAGGACTTTGCACTTTAAGGGAATGAGATAAGTAAATTATTATGATGCAAGTTAGAATATGATTATCTAGGTAAAGATAACTTCTAATTACTGTCACATGGGAATTGTTGGATAGATTTTAGGATGCTATGAGGGAACCGTAGAGATAATTTACAAATTTTCAAATCTTAGCTGGAATGGGGCAAGAGGGTGTGAAATCAACACATTTGTATTCCATGCCTAAAAGGAGTGGAAGCATTAAATAAGAGAACAAAGAGTAGGAAACAAATAAGCATTAAGAGCCTGCTGTATGCTAGAAACTTTTCAAATATATGATTTGATCATCGAGATAACCCTAAAAGGCAAGTATTATTATCTCCTTTTTATAGCTGAGAACACTGAAGGCAGGTAAGTGACTTGGCCAGGGTCTTTGAATCTTAAAGTCTTTTGATCCCAGGCCCAGTCCTCTATTCGATTTCTGTGAAGTGAAATTCAGTTTGGGCTATAAAATTAAATCTGAAACAAGTTATTGTAGACCTGGTTACCTAGTTTATATTTTCATCAGTTTTTGGATGAGGTTTGATTTAATCAGTGGTCCTCAAACTTTTTAAATTGGGGGCCAGTTCACTGTCCCTTGGACTGTGGGAGGGACCACAGAGTATAGTAAAGACAAAAGCTCATACTCTGTCTCCACCCCTCAACCCCTTTTGCCATAACCCCACGGCTGTATAAATGTCCCCATCGGGCTGCATCTGGCTCATGGGCTGTAGTTTGAGAACCCCTGCTTAGATTAACTTGGCAATGTTGTTAAAGATAAAACTTCAAATAGAGAGAATAGGTAAGAAATTACCAGAGTAGCCTAGGGAATTGAGAGAATAAAGATCTGACATAAAATTGAGGAGTCAAAAGGAAAATACATCTGTGCTGCATATTACAATTACAATCAGTAATATTGGATATGGGAAGAGATAGTCAAGAATGAATGACTCGAGTGTAAGAGCCTAAGTAACTGAGAAACTGGTGGTGTTTTTAAGAGAAAAGGGAAATTAGGAGGGGGCATATTTTGGAAGGAATATTATCAGTTTTGTACTTCAGTTTAAGATGCTAACTGGCTGGCTGATCTATTTGTCAAGTATTTATTTATTAGGCTCCTTCTATGTGTCAGGTACTGCTTAATACTGGTGATTCAAGTTCAAAGAATGAAACAATCCCATCTTGTCCAGAGTTTGCATTCTAGTGGGGAAAGAAAACAAATACACCTAATATATATATATATATATATATATATATATATATATATATATATATATATATATATATAAAAACAAATTAAATTGACAGCTATAAATCCACACAAAATAGGTAAAATATGGAGTGCTTTAGGAGGGAGAACATTAGTAATTGGTGGAAATTAGGAAAAACTTCATGTAGAAGATAGTTTTTGAGCTCCCTCTTAGAGAGGGCTTTTGAGCAATTGCAAAGAAAAGGAAGCACATTTAAGATGTGGAAGATAGCTAATGTGGAAGCACAGAAATGGGAATTGGAGTGACATATATTAGAGTACTAATGTAATTCCAGAGAACAAACAAGTTATGTCTAAGCAGGTTAGAAAGAGTTTGGAACCAGTCTATGTAAGACTTTAATGACTTGGATTGGAGTGTTGATAGTTTTGAGACAGAGAAAGCAGTGATGTCTGTTATAACAATATTGGTGAGGGAGTATGAGGGCTAAGATAGTAGCTGAATGATAGAGAAAAGAAGTCAAATATAAGTGATGTTGTAAAAGGAGAAACACCAACTTTTGGCAACTGAAAATATGGAATGAAGGCAAGGATAATGCTTGATGAAGTTATAAACCTGGAATCAGAAAAGATGGTGGTATATATAATGTATAAATAGAGAAGTTAGAAACAAGAAGGCTTTGGAGAAAAGATAAGCTCATTGCTGTAGGGGACAATATAAATATTTCAGCTTTGTATTCCAGTGCCTAGGATAAAGGAGAAACTTAAAAATATATATCTTTGTTCAACTTTCCAGTTCTCATCATTTTGAAGAAAACTAATTATTTCACAAAAAGCATAAAAGGATTGGGTGGAGACAATAAGGTCTTATAGTTCACTACAGTTTTGGAAAATATAAGTTAAAATGTCAGATTCAATAAGTCTTGCTTAAAAAAAAAAAAACCCAAATAGGAAACATGAAGGCCATTTTAAAAAATAAGGACTGTGATGATCTTAAAGGTACTCTAAGCCTCAAAAGTCTTTATTTTATGTTGTTCAGTCAGCAGTGGAATTACTTTTCCTTATCCTACAAAATATTTTCATTCCTGATATTCAGATTGATGAAATGACAGTCAATGATTGGGGAAAAAAGACATTGCATTTGAGATGTCTTCAGGATATCCTTGAGCTCAGAAGAGATAGTAGGATTGTAGATCTCAGTCATCTATTGAGATGAGAAAACCCTTCTCCATGGCTACACCCACGGGAACTGATGAAGTTACCCAGAATTTACAGAGTGAAAAGAAGACCTAGGACAGGATCTTGGGGAACTCTCAAAATTAGAAGGTATGAATAAATGATGAATGCAGTGGCAAGGGAGTCTGAGAAGAAGCAGTCAGACAAGTAGGGGAAGAACCAAGAGAGGCGTGTTCGGAAAATCCAGAGAGGAAAGTATGGAGGAGGAGGATGGTTAGCATTAGACTGAGAAAAGACCAAGATTTGACAAGAGGCACACAAGTACATTTGGAGTGAGTAGTTTCAATTGAGTGATAAGATCAGCAGAAGCTAGATGGAAAAAGTTGAAAAGTGAGTAACAATAAAAGAAATGAAAGGATCTAGCATAGATAGCATTTTGAAGGACTTTGGCTAAGAAAGGGAGATGAGATATATCACAGGAACTTGGGTTTAGTCAATCTGTCAACAAATGTTTATTAAATTCCTGTTCCCTGCCTGATATTGTTTTAAGCATTGGAGATACAAAGAAAGGCAAAAGACAGTCCTTGCTCTCAGCTACTTCACAGTCTAATGGAGAAGGCAACATACAGACAACTATGTACAAATGAGATATATGCAGCATATATGGAGGAGTGGTGTAATCTCTGAAGGAAGGCATTAAGTTTAAGAAGTATTGGGAAAAGAATGTTGGACTTTGGTGACTTAAAAAAATACTCAATCAAGGAAGCTGATGAAAGCAAGAAGAGATTTTTTCCAGGCATGGGAGAGGAGAAACTAGCCGATGAAAATGCTTAGTCAAAAGATAGAATGTGTTGTGCAGCAAACATCAAGGAAGCCAAAATCAAAAGTATATGGATGGGAGTAAGATGTAAGAAAATTGGAAAAAATTGTAACGTTTCCTACATTACAAAAGACTTTAAAAGCTATACAAGATTTTCTCTTTGATACTGGCAGTAATAGGGAGGCACTGGAGTTGAATAAGGGAGATATTGTCAGACTTGCCTTTTAGGAAGATTAACTTTGACAGCTGAGTAGAGGATGGACTAGAATAGAAGAGACTAGAGGAGGGAATACCAACCAGCAGTCTCTATTACACTAGTCTAGGGGATGAATCCTTATCCCGTATATCAAGATGTGATAGCAGTGTTAAAAAGAGAAAGGAGCACTTATAATGGAGATAGAAATGACAGAACCTGCAACTTACTGGATATGGGAAGTGAGAGTAAAGAATCCTTTTGGAGGATAAGTTGAAGGAAGGATGGAAGATCAGGAGTTCAGTTTTTGAAATAATGAGTTTATATATCTACAGGGTTCGAATCATTTTCTTATATGTAAAACTGCACTGACAGACATTTATTTACAATAAGATTCCACTTATATAAATGCATTTATTTTAGTACAAATGTATGAAGACTTCCAATTGAAACCATCTTGAATAAATAAAAGCTCTTAGAGCAGAAATTTCTGATAAGTGTCTACTGTTGTAAAGCAGAGAAAAATACTTTTTTCATTTGGTTTTCTCACTATGTTAATTAATGCTATGCTATTTTAAGCTCTGAGAAAGCTGGGAAAGGAGTTAGCTGGGGCTAAATTGATGAGATATTTGCATATTTCCTGGCTTCTTCCAAAAGATAAGAAGACACCTTAGAAAAACCTTTGTCCTGGGAAAATGCAAAACAGTTGAGAAAGAAACAAGAAACGACTAACACTTTCTTTTCATATATTTTACTTAGGAACCAAATAAATGAAAATAGTAAAAAACCAATCACATGATTTATCAAAGGCATCTCTAAAATCTTTAAAAATCTATATATTTTTAGTTATTTCATTTATGTCCAATCTTTGTAACCCCTTTTTTGGTGGTTTTCTTGGCAATCATACTAGAATAGTTTGCCATTTCCTTCTTCTGTTCATTTTTACATATGAGGAAATTGAGACAAAAAAGGTTAAGTGACTTACCTAGGATCCCACAGCTAGTTAAGTGTTCAGGCTGGATTTGAAGTTGAATCTTCCTGATTGCAGGTCCAGGATTAGAGGTGCTGCCCTAAAAATGTTTTTAATTACAACAAAAAAATTTGTATATGAATGCTGAAGAAATTAGTTTTTCAAAACATTTTCTCCAAAGCAGTGTTTTACAAGTTTGCATTTTTGCTGTACTGAGAAGAATTTTTAAAAATGTGGCTTTTAGCAGAAAAAGTATTTTGTAAAATTAACAAAAAGAAAGTGAAATACAAAACAGTATTAATTTCCCTAAATTAAACAAGGCGAGATAATAAGGTGAGAAATGTTCTTTTTCTGCTACAACAAAAGAAATTTTATTTTAAAACAATTTTTTGACATGGGTACATGGAAAAAATTCTGTTGGCTATTTATGGAAATGAAAAATAATAAATAGCATTTGTACAACAGATATCTTAACATTGACAATGCAATGGCGAACAAAGTAGATTTAACTACAGCAAGAAATCTTGATGGGAATTTAAAAAGTTATCTCTTTGCCCATAAACATTTTTAAAGCATCTATGCAGTTCTAAGTGCCATGCTAAATTCTGGAGATGAAAAGAAAGACAAAAGATGGACTCTGTCCTGCTGTGAAGGAATTCAAAATTTCCTGGAGGAAGACTGCAAGAAATATGTACAAACAACCATATAAGAGGTTATTAGAAATGGTTTCTTGGAGAAGATGGGATTTTAGCTGGGGCTTGAAGGAAATCTGAGAAGTTATGAAGCAGACATGAGAAGAAAGCTTTCCAGACCAAGAAAACGGGAAAAGCATGCAACTGAGAGATGGAATGGCTTATTTGAGGAATAACAAAAAAATCAGTGTCACTCCTACGGTGATGGGAAACCTCTAGAGTGGGGGGGAAGGGGGTGACTTGGTCAGTACCCAGTCTTTCATGAAATGGAGGAGAGAGGGACTTGTGGCAGGCAGATTGTCAGGCAGACTGTCAATTTCCTTTGTCTATAATATTAATCTTTTGGAAGTATGTAATATATTAAATGATAGTTGTAAAATAGGTTTCTAATTGGTACTTGTTTCATACCACCCTCATGTATATTCACACTGGTGCTCAACAAATGCTTTTGATTAAAGTTTTCTCATTGAAGATGAAATTGTAGGTAAATCAGAACAGGTTCCAAATCACATTCTCATTTTATTTTTCTTCACCATTTAAATTTCAACTAAGGTATACTGATATTTTTATCTCAATCTTAAGAGGAGCAATAAACTGAATGCTAGCATTCTACTTGAGTAAGGCAGTTAAAATATCAGAGCATAAGCTCTCTCTACATAAATCTTACTATCTAGATAACATAGAGTGATTAGAGACCATAATATTACATACTAATTTCTTAAAAGATGAAGAGTATTTAATAACCTCTTAAAAAGTCTGGTCTAATAAAGGGTTGGGACCTACAAACAAAGTGCCCATCAGTTGTGAAATAGCTAAGCAAATTGTGGTACATGAATTGCTTGGAATGCTCTGCCTTTAAAAAAATGGTGAATAAGAAGAATACAAGGGAAGCATGGAAAGACTTGGAGGAACTTATGCAAAGTGAAATAAATAAAGACAAGTCAATGTACTTTCAATAAACATTTAGTAAGTGCCTGTTTTGTTCCAGACAATTTTGCTTAAGTGCTGGGGATAAAAAGAAAGCCTAAAAACAATCTCTGCTTTCAAGAAGCTCACAGTCTAATAAGCAGAGACTGTGAAAGTAACCAAGTACAAACAAGCTATATATACGGGACAAATTGGAGATACTTAATAGATAACCAGAAGACGATTATATTAGTCCATGCCATAAGATGATGAAGGCCTCACTACTCTACTATGGTCAGAAGCGAGAAGAAGGTATATTCAAAAGAGATAGAATTAATGGAGTTTGGCAACAGATTATGTGTATGTGGGGGGGGGGGGAGTGGTGTACATTAAAAGGAGGGATCAAGAATTTCTAGATTTTGAGCTTTAGCTGAGAATAGTTCCCTTGATATTAATAAGAAGATTCAGGAGGAAAGTTGTTGGTAGGGAAGATAATGAGTTTAATTTTGAACAGAATGAATTTGGTGTCATCTAGTTTAAGATAGATGTTCACTAGCCTGTTGAATGTAAGTTTGAAGGTTAAGACTAGATAAGTGGATATACAGAGCTGAAGATTGAAATCGTGGGAACTAATGTCACTAAGAAAAATAATGTAGGAGGGCCCTGGAATGTCCTATGAGATACCCATACTAAATGATCTACCCTTTTTTTTTTAGTTATTGAAAGCAACATTGAAAGATAACACCGAGGCATGGGGTGGTGCTTAATTCACTGCACCTGCTAGGTGGTACAGTGGATAGACCACCAACCCTGAAGTCTGGAGGACCTGAGTTCAAATGTGGTCTCAAGACACATAACATTTCCTAGCTGTGTGACCCTGGGCAAGTCACTTAACCCCAGTGGCCTCAGCAAAAAAAAAAAAAAAAAAGAAAGAAAGAAAGAAAGATAACATCAAGTTCTTCAGCTTTCTGGTTCTATTTAAAGTAAAGATATGTTAAATACTTAAAATATTTAACTTCTCTCATTTTAATCTCATTTTAAGTTGAGGTCATAGGCATGATCTCATGGTCATGTGCTAAAAACCTTAAGACTTCATTTCTTCTTCACATTTTGTAGTTAAAAAAACTCACAGGTCTTCACAAATACTCCTAAGACTAATGATGCAGTTAGGCAGAAGGTGTTAAACTCATTGAATCAGTAGCCCTCATTTCAATAGCTTTCTATAGTTTACAAAACACTGTTCTTGCTTTAACCCTTTGAGCTAAGTGCTACAAGTACTAGTAGCACCATTTTACTGATGAGGTATGAGATGTCCAGTGAAATTAAAGGATTTCCCCATAATCACATGGCTTTTAAGTAGCTGATCCAGAACTTGAACCCAGGTCTACTGACTCTGACATCTACAATTCTTAAAAACTTCTAAGGTTCAGAATAACCTAGATGTAAATATACTATGGACCAGATTCCTATTATCTAGAGCTGAGCTCCTTAAATTTTTTTTGAGGGGGGGAGGGTATATTTTATACCCGACTGGCTATCTTTTAAAAGCTATGGATTCCTTCTCAGAATGTTTTAAATGCATAAAATAAAACACATAGGAATAGGAAATTAAAAAATATATATATCCAAATGCAATTACCAGAATATTTTTTAAAAGCAAGTTCACATATCGCAGCTTAAAAATGGTTGATCTAGCTAGAGTTTATTAAAAACATTATTTGAAAAAGCAGATGAGAGGCAACTAGGAGACACCAGGGCCCTCAAGTTAGGGTGACTTGACTTCAAATTCATAATCACAAATGTGGCCACTTAATCTCTGCCTCAATTTCCTCAATGGAGGATATTCTTTAAGTATTTAGCACAATGCCTGGCACATAAATCTTAGTAAATGCTTTTTAAAATTTTTATCTTTTAGAGAACTTTTCATATCATTCTGGAAGCCTTACCTAACTCAAATGCATAGAATCTTAAAAGTTGGAAGAGTCTTGAGAGACTATCTAGTCTCACCTAATACCTGAGCAAGAATACTCTACAACTTATCTAGCAAATGGTTACATAATAGCTTGGACTAAAGAATTCCAATGAGGGAGAATTAACTGCTTGCTAAGGCAGTTATTACCTTTATGGATAGTTCTGATTAGAATAGAGCTTAAATATGCCTTTTTGTAACTATACCCTTTGTTGCTTCTTCTGCCTTTTAGGATCCAATAAAATAATGACTGCCCATTAGAATGTAAGCTCCTAGAATATAGGGATTCTTTCATATCTTGTGTGCCTGGTGCCAACATATTGCCTGGCCTATAATAGGCACTTACAGGATAATAAGAAAATTGAGACCACAGGAGGAAAATGACCTATCCAAGATTATATTCTTTCTGTTCTCTGATTTCAAAGTAGGCCCAAAGTTCTAGCTTTTTGAGATATTTTTGCATCTTGACTCTTGTCAACCCATAGATTACTATTTTTGCTTAGTTTTTTGTTATCCCCTAATTTGATAGAATGTTCTCTATGTGCTTATTCCAAGCCACTGATATAGTGCTGGTCTAAGGATAAGACACTCTACTAATGATGTCCTAATAAATTATCACTAAACTAGGAAATGACTATTCTTTAGATCTGATCATTAAATTCACCTCACCCACATCTCTTGTCTACAAGAATAGCCTAAGAGAATTTCTTAAATTCCTTACTAAAACTTAGCATTCCTGTAGTTATCTAGTCTAGCAACCTTTTGAGAAAAAGCAATGAGGTTAATCCAGCATGACTTGTTCATAATTAAGCCTGATAACTGCCATAACTACTTCCTTTTCTAGATGTTCTCTGACTTATGATTGACTCCTAGCAAAATTCTAAAATACATATCTATTGCCCTTTAGTTTGCAGATTTCTGTTTTATTTTTTTAAAAATTAAGATAATTGGAATAATTCTAACTTATAATTCTTCAGCATATATTTTTCCCAATTTCTACTCTACTTTGAAGCTCATTGACAATGTCTACAATCAGATTTGTCAATTCTTGAGTATTCATCTGCATCTGAGGACTTGAAATCATCAATAACATTGAAGTGCTATTTTACTATTCCTACTTCTCTTAAGTAACTATTTCCTACTTTTCTTTTTTGTAGTTGTTTCATAATCTATAAAGTCCAGATATCATTCTCCGTGGAGAAAAAACAAAAGTTTAGCACTTTTAATTTCTCCATATATCCTGTCCACATTCCCTACATAGAAAGTCATTCCTTTAGTAAAGATTTAAAAATAAAAAGAAAGGCAGTAGAGCCAAATAAACCAAATTCAGTTGAGTCTGACAATATATTCATACCCTTAGTCACCCAGTTTTTCGAGAGAGGGAGAAGCATTTTCTTCCTTCTATAATGCTGAAGTTTGATCATTGTAATTATGAAGTCCCCCATCACTGCTTTGTGATGCATTTGAAACAGGTTTGTGATCTAATTGCTGGCTTTATATGTATTTTCTCTTTTTTGCTTAGATAGAAAGCAAACTCATTTCTGTTTCTGATGACCTCTTTGCTGAATGTTCCCAAATGTTTCCCCATACTTCCTATTTCTGGTTCTTGAATTTCTTCTTTATATACAATGCTACTTTCATCCCTCCTACCATTAAAAAAAAAATGTTTCCTATTGTTTATTATTACATTTTATTTTTAATTAAAATTATTTTTAATTTAATTAAAATTAAAAGTCTACCTTCTCTTCTTCCCATCCTAGTCCCTAATTGAGAAAGAAAAACAAACACATATAGTCAAGTAAAACAACTTTCCACATTGGCCTCATTATTCCCCCCTTCCAGCTCACCTCCCCTTTTCCCCTCCCCCAAATAGATGACATTCTGTACTCTTTGACCTCAGCAGATAGGTAGCATGTTTCATCATTAGTCCTCTGGAATTGTAATTGATCATCATTTATAATAACACTTTATAATTTGATTATACATTAGCTTAATTGGTTTTCCTTGAAAATGACACTCCATCTCCTAGCTCTGTGCCTTTTCATTGGCTACCCCCCTTATGGAGAATACTCTCTCTCCTTACATCCACTTCTTACCTTTACTGACTTCAAATCTTCAAGACTCAGCTCAGTCCCTACCTTCCACAGGAGATCCTTCTCAGCCTCTGAATTACTGTTGACTTTTTCTCAGAGATTACTTTTATCTACTCTGTATATATCATGTATCTTCCTGGTTATCTACATGTTGTCTTTTCCTTTAGAATTTGAGCTCTTTAAGGATTGGGATGGTGTTTGCATTTATTTGTATACTTAGAGATTATCACAGTGTCTGACACATAGCAAGAACTTGATGAGACTTAGAGAAGGTACCACCTCAAAACAAATGTTATAAGTTATCTCCAGAGTTTTCACCATTCTATATCAGACACCATGTAATATCCTGGTCTTGAGAAGATTCTTCAAGATTTATTTGCATTATCTTGATGACATTTATTTATTTATGTCAACCTGAATCTGAAGAACAATTCCCTTTAACTTGATTTTTTAAATGTTTCTAACTATATCTGAAGCAAATCAAGTCTCATGCTTTAATAGTAATGCGTTAGTAAAGCAAAAACTTAAAATGCCAAACATTTGATATGACTATGAATCGTCCACCCCACTGACTTTGCTAAATGTGTTTATGTTAGACACATTGTATTAAAGGCATCTAATAAATTAGCCCTTGTCTATTTTAGCTGCATCAGTGCAAAAAAAAAAAGTATTGCAGCTGTATTTATATCTTTAAAGATACATGGAAAGTCAGTTCCTGTCTTCTAGGAATGTTTCCATTCTTAAATCTTAATCTTACTGGGAGAGATCATGCGAGTTATAAAAGAAGGAAATGTGTGCTTATCAAAGATGTAAGCCAATGTCATTGAAGATGTCCAAAGTTTAAATTGATGTAAAGCATATATTCAAGAAGGATTCCTTGTAAATGGTAGGGGTTTCCAGATGCTATTTATGGATTACATTATAATGATTGCATCAAGTTCCATAACATTACTTGCTTTCTTTAAAGTAGTTTTATGATTACTCAAAAAGATTTAACCCAAGTACCTGTAAGTCTGCCTCCAGAAGCCCCCCAAGAAACCTGCTCCCAGAGAACATTATATTTTAGAGAAGAATATTACACGGAATAGTGAGAAGGGCCATTTTCCCAAATATGCTAATAAAGTCATTGTCGAATAGGTATTTAGCCTTAAGTGCTCCCTTGTCTGATTCAGGCATATCTTTTAAGAGTTTCAGCCCTTTGTATCTCCTGCTTTCTTTTCTTTTTGCCATCTCTGACTTCTCAGGGAGATAAGAACCCCCAAAAGTAGGTGATCCATACTCTCTCCCCGACTTCTCAGGAAAGGAGGTGAAAACACTAAAAAGGAGGTGATCACATCATTCTCCTCCCCCACTTGCCTTCTCAGGAAGGAAGGTGAAAGTACTGAAAAGGAGATCATCATACCCCCACTGACTTCTTAGGAAGAGAGATGAAATACACCAAAGGGAAGTGGGGAGTCAAGCCAGATATTGTTAGCAGGTTTCTGGGCTGAAGGGTCTTACTAAAAACAGGTATACACAAAAAATATGAGAGGTATTACACAAGCACATAGCAATATAGCACAGGCTAGCAGTGATGACTCTCCCCATAGCCGATGCAGGTTTAATGTGGTGTAACAAACATGCTCCCCCAGCATATTTAGAAGATTTGTGGACTTCATGGATAGAAAGCTCATAGTAGGAAAAAATACAGTTTCTGACTTACATCTTTGGATGAAAAGATTGAAGAAAAATATAAACCTTACATTCTGTTTATGTGTTAAACTTACCTTGTGAGTTGTTCATTCAGTTATTTAGAGTGCCTAGCAGTACAAAATAAATATAGAGAACTTAGAAATTGTTTTAATGATAAAAAATTAAATGACTTGTCACATCACGCAGTTGATTAAGTACTCAGTAAATATTTGGTTGATTCGAATTTCCAATGCCTAGAAGTATGGCTATGTTAAGGTTCCTTAAGTTCTCTATAGTTTCAGCCTCCTAAAATGTAAAATGAAAATGTTGGATTTGATGATCTCCCAACAAATCCTGATTGCATTTCTCACACTGAGATTTCTCTTTCATACCACAGAAATATCTTCACCTAGAAGTTTGCTTTACCACTGGATTTCTCCCATTGGAAGTACCCTCGGAACTTCTTTTTCTTCCTTTGATTGACTAGGTCCTCCCCAAATCTTCATTTTAAGGAGAATATTCAGGCTAGCTTCCCTTCATTCCTCTAAAAGACTTTCCAGCCTCTCTCTACATACTTCTACTTGGGTATCTCTACTTCATCCTTGCTTTTTGTGTGGTTTTCCTCCATTGGAATATAAGCCCCTTGAGCACAAAAACTGTCTCTTTTTTTTTTTTGATTTTTTATTTGATTTGAATGAATTTTAAGTTCTTTACCCTATGCCTAAAAGAAGTACAAGACGGTCAGTTGTGCCAAAGTATTCTTGGGAATATAGGGAACACTTTCTATCACAGAACCCTAAAGAAGAGTAAAGAGCATTTGGGGAGAAAAAGGTTGGTAGAATTGATTCAGCTGCTTGAACCCTACCTAGGTTCAAGAAACTAAGCAACCCCAAGGCCAAGTCAAAGATTACAAAAAAGGCTTGACAGGAAGTTATGAATTCAGTCTGAGAGCACAGAGTACAAAACTGGGGAGAGATTAGGAAACAGCAAGGAAAATAGATTTTTACAATGAAGAAAAAGACTAATACGACTATTAACAGTTTGTCTCATTTTAATCTTTAGATAACTTTTTTTTTCCCCCAGTATGTATAATAACCATCCCCTCTTCCTCTGTCAGCTTCAACTGTATAGGGTAGGTTCAGACCTTAGTATCAAAATAAAGACAATCACTTTCCATACCTCCTGGAAAGTGTTAGTGATAGGATTTCTTTCTTTCATTTAATTGCTACCTTTGTTTTATGTGACTGTCATTGTCCATCCTCTTAAGAGACTTATCATGATAACTCTCATTACCAGAGATAGGGCCTATAAGAAAGCCTCTGCTTGTGGCTGATTTGGGCCAACTTAATTAGAAGGACAGTAGTATCTAAATTAATTTATAGATTTAGCACTATATCAAATTATCAACCTATGTCATATATGTGTATATACACATGCATGTGTGCACACACATGTGACATGTATATTTATTTCTATATTTAAAGTAGGAATGGGAGGAAGAAGGAAACTCATACTTAAAAATCTGAAATTAAGCTGTGAAGTAATATGTGTCAGCTATTTCATTGGAGTTAAAAATTAGAAAAACAAGAGTAGAATAAATTAGGTAAAGAACAGAAAGAAATAATTATAATACAAAGATCTCAGAATGGATAGGTGACTTAAATATTAAGCATTATACCTTTTTCAAAACCATGGCTAACAAAATTCATAATCAAGCATGAAAGAAAAGCAAGCAATTTAACTAAAATAGATAATTGTGACAAAATGAAATTGAAAGAATTTGCATAAATGGAATAAGAGTAATTCAGGTAAAAAAAAAAAAAAGTTCATTGAATAAATATTTGACCAAGCTCTTACGCTGTCCTGTCTTTGTACACTTGGTTTTTAAGCCCCATTTCTAGTCTCTCTATAAGCTTTTCAAGGATTACAATATCAGAGTATAATTATGATTGATGGAGGAAACAGGTTGTCTTAATGGTTTTGGTAAATCTTTACTATTTTTCTTATTACTTTATTATCTTTCTGAGACAGCTAGGTGATATAGTGGAGAGACCTCTGGGGCTGGCATTGCAAAGACTTGAGTTTCAAATATGTTGTCTGAGACTTACTGCCTCTGTTACCTTGGGAACTTAATTTCTGCTTTCATCACTTTCTTCAGCTGTAAAATGGGGATAATAACGGTACCTATCTCAGGATTATTGTGAGGATCAAATGAGGTAATTTATAATATTTATTTTGAGGTGGTATCCTCTCTTTTTGAGGGGGTGTTTATTAATTGGGGAATGTCTAAGACTTGGTATATAAATATGATGGAATGCTATTGTAGTATAAGAAATGCTGTAAAGGATGGTTTCTGAGAAGAAACCTGAGAAGATGTGTGTAAACTGATGCTTATCTACTATCCCTCCTTGAAAGTCTAGCCCCTTCATGACCTTATATGACCTTCTCTTACATGACCTTACATATCCAACTTACATGTTGGACCTTACATGACCAAATCTTAAAAATTGGGCCTTACATGACCAACTCTTAAAAGCCACTTTCGTGTTCTTATGGTGACTGGTGACCAAGTGCTAAGGCTACCCTGGCAAAAAGTGAGGAGGGCTTAAAAACCAAGTGTACAAAGACAGGACAGCGTAAGAGCTTGGTCAAATATTTATTCAATGAACTTTTTTTTTTTTTTACCTGAATTACTCTTATTCCATTTATGCAAATTCTTTCAATTTCATTTTGTCACAATTATCTATTTTAGTTAAATTGCTTGCTTTTCTTTCATGCTTATGTTATTTGTTTTGAAGGGGAGGTCACTTAATCTTCACATCAATCCCATAAGAAGGTAGGATAAGTAGTATTACCCCCATTTTTCAGGTGACAAAAATGAGGCTCAGAAATATTGTGTGCTTAATAGGTGAGGTGGTTAAGTAAGGTAAGTGCTGATATTAAAATTTATGATATTTAATACTGGGAGAACAATTTTATACAATGACAAGACAGCTTATGAAAGAGTAAGAAACTGGCATTTTCAGATGAGAAAACTGGGGCAAACAGAAGTTTAAGTGATTTATCTCAAGGCCACACAACTGGTATCTTGAGGCCAGTTTTTAATTTGAGTCTTTATAGGTACTCTACTACTACTATAACTACTTTATAGAAAGATGATTTGACAAAATCACTGGTTAGAATAACCAAATACCAAAGCAGAATTACCATTATGAACCTGTTATGAGAATGTTGAACTTCATATGTTATCTGACTTGGTCAAACTGTTTTTGTTGAATGGCTGGTTTTTTCCCTCTTTTGTTATTATTATTATTTTTTAATGAGTGAGGAAAGGGATGCTTTTCTAAGCAGAAGGATGGATTGTTGTAGGGACTTAATTGGAAATTGAGGTAATGGAGGCAGCTAGGAGGCGCAGTTCAGGAGGACCAAGTTCAAATCTGGTCTCAGACACTTAACACTTCCTAGCTATGTGACCTTGGGCTAGTCACATAACCCCAGGGGGGGGTAATTGGAGGGGGAGGAGAGAAATTCAAACAGCAGTTCAGGATTAGACTTGATTCACAGACCATAATAACTATGTCCTGTATGTATCTATTGAGGTAGATCCATCATCACCAACAAACCCATTGGGCAGAATGATGTGGCAGAATTTGATTACATTATTTTATACATTTCTGTTCCATTAATATACCATGAAATCTAGGATAAGACCATAACTTTAATCATGGGTGTATACTATTTCCAGGATTCTCCACCCATGAATTTAACAGTGTTTATAGGTGGAGTGATACTATGAGCCATGAATGATGCATATTTGCTTTTGAAAAAGTTGTCCAATACTGAGGTGAAGATAATCTATATCCAGTCAGTTCTTAAATCTTGTCTAGGACTTTCCTCATTTTGTCCTTTGAATCTATGATATATTTCTTTTTACTTCTCCTACAGTTATTATTCTCTTGAATTCTTTTATTTACACTCCCAGCTTATCACACATTCAGTCTATCCTCCTTACTATCTTGAGATGGTTTTTTTTGTTGTTTGTTTTTTAGTATCAGATTTTATGATTTCATTAGTTTAGCAAACCCCCTTTACCAATGCTTAAGAGAGTTGGGAAAGGGAAAGTTTGGTGACTTGTTCAGCATTACAGAATTAGTGGGTATCAGAAGCAAAACTTAAACTCCTATCTTCTTAGACTGCTTCTCTCCAAGATTAGATTACTAATCTACTCTGGAACCTTTGCTGTCTCCCTGCTGTTTTATCTTCTTAGCTTGACATTTGAAGTCATACCTAATCTATCCCCAGCCTACTTTTTAAAGCAAAGTCTTTACTACTACCTTTGCTGTCCTGAGAATATCCTGTTTTATACTTTCCCTCATTTTTGCCTTGGCTTGTTTTTTTACCCAATCCCTCTACTTTTAATTACTTTTCTCCTCTATGCTTATCTGGATCCCGTTCCTTTTTGAAAGTTTAGCACTGGGTCTTATATGGCCTTGTCTTAAAAGCCACTTAAAGGTACCTATTTTAACAAAAATAAGACTCAGCTTACCATCCTTTTCAGAATTCTTACTTGTGACCCTACTGTGGTAGGGTTCAGAATATACTGGCAGGAAATGAGGAGAAGAATTGCCTTCTTTAAGAGAAAGAGGGAATCACTTAATTCTTACATCAACCCTATAGGGTTGGTAGAATAGGTAGTAGTATCCCCATTTATCTGGTGAAGAAAATAAGGCTTAGCAATACTAAGTATTGGGCAAATATTAAGTATTATGTGATGCAGTGAATAGAACATTGATTGTAGAATCAGGAAAATTTGATAGCTTCAGATACTAGCCACATGACTTTTCACAACACTATTTTACCTTATTTAGCTCAGTTTCCTCATCTGTAAAATGAACTACAGATAGAAATAGCAAACTAATCCAGTATCTTTGCCAAGAAAACTCCACATGGGTTCATTACATGACTGAAATGACTGGACCACCACAACATATTAAGTGTATTGTTCCAAGTCATACAGTTAATAAGTAACAAAAAAGATTTTTAAAAAAGTCATTGTACTCCAGATCCAGGATGCTTTTCGCACAGAAATTTAGTCTGTCATCAACTTTCTCGTTCTTTTTTAATAAATACTTTATTTTTTACTTCCATGTGACCTATCCTGGACAGAAATGCTGGAACAACTTTCTTTCAAATGTTACTCTGTATTAAAAATCCTGATCAAGAATTAGATAAAGTTGTTCTTTATCTTGTTAGAGTGGGGGTTTTTAATCCTTTTTGTTCATAGATCCCTTTGGCAGTCGGATGAAATCTCAGGATAATGGTCTTAAGTGCATAAAAGAAAGAAAAATTTTTAAAAAGATTCTTTTAAAATTCATTAATCAGTTATTTAATCATACTAGCTCACAGACTCCAGATTAAAAACCTCTCAGACAAAATCCACAAATAACTTCATTATTTCATGCACCTGTTTTTCATTTTGTAGCTGTCAGGCACTTTCAATTTAGTTAAACTAGGTATAACTGATGTTTACCATCTATGTCTTTGTATATAGCCCTTCCTACCCTATCCCCTTCACCCAAATGTCCCTTCCCTTTATAATGTGGCTCCAGAGTTCTCTTTATTAATCAAATTTTATTTCATTAACATCCTGACAGCACCATCATATTTTTATATAATTTATGTGTAACTTGTATGTTCTTTGTGTGAGTGTGGCAACCAGTGAATAAAATCAAGGCCACATCTCATTAATATCCAGCTTAGCAAGTGAACATTCAACATATCATAATGCATGCTAAACACTATAGTTTCTAGGAAGGATTTTTAAATAAATTTCTTTCTCTAAGAAAAGGTCCTTAGGAATATAGATCTAGAGATGGAAGATACCCCAGAAGTCATGTAACCTAAGCCTGACCTCTGTGAAAATTCACAGATGCAATCTGAGCCTTCATCCTCTAAGCACTGAACTACTGAGCACTTTTTTAAGTAGAGCATCTTAACCCGGGGTCCATAGACAGAAAAGTTTGTATTACATCCTAAAAATCATTAGGATCCATAGAAGCTTCTTGTGCAGGGGAGTAATGTCATCAGATTTGTGCTCTAGGAATGTTAATCTGGTAGTTGTATGGAAGGTGGATTGGAGAGAGAAGAGACATTTGAGGTAAGGAGAGTCACAGTCATTAAAAAATCACTTATGTGCAGGCAAAATACTTAAGCTCTGGATTACAAGGAAAGGGGAGTCCTTGCTCTCAGTGAGCTCACAGGTTTTGCACAAATAGTCTAGTCAAGAGGTGAAGAGGACAAGAAATAGATGATGATCTTGTGAGTCAAGAGAAGGGAAGGTCCATTGGGAAATGACTAAAGTTGTGCTAGGTGAATGTAATGGAATATTATTCTGCTGTTAGAAATGAGGAACAAGATGAATACAGAAAAATATGGACTTATATGAACTAATGTAAGGTAGAGTAAGCAGAGCCAGAAATACAATAGAAACTCCACCAATGTAAATTGGAAGACAGTAAACCCTCACAACAATTAGAGATTAAATGTGATGAAATTAGAAGGAAAAGACTTGGCTCCAAAGAAGATATTTGAGAAAACACCTTCCTTTGTCCCTATAAGTCCTCTCCTATGGGACGTTACTTGACTTTTTGGCACATTGATTACTTTTACTGGAGTTTTCCCCCAATCCTCTTTTTTTTTTTTTTAAATTATTTATTACAAAGCATGGTTCTGGAAATGGAGACTACAGGGATAGAAGATACCAATTTTTACAAGATACTAATAAAAAATCTTTTTTTGAAAAAAGTGAAGAGGATAGAAAAGGGAATTAGCTCCATGGTTCTGGATTCAGAAAGATCTACAATCATTTTTCTGTTAGGATTAATTTTTAAAGCTCTGGTTAGTTAGTTCCAGCTCTTACCCAAAATATTCAGAAGTGAAAAAATCCCTCAAAAATTAGAATAAACTTGTAGGAAGACTGTAAGCTGGGAAACATGAGGCATAATTATAAAGTAATGGAACTGATTTTTTTTAATGTGTGGCTTGTGCAATGAGCTGTGGTACTTTATAGTTACATTAGGGAGCATGGAGATGGTTATTTTATTTGATAATTTTCTAACTGGTTTTACTGGTTTATCCACAGTGATGAAATCCTTGAATATAGAGTAAGTTATAAAATAATTTATTACAAAGCTGTATGATAATCAGATTTTGAGGTTTAAATGATTTTTCTGATTTGAATAAGGTAGCTGAAACACTTTCATTTGCTTACTACTTGTGCAAGTTTCTTAACCTCCATGAGAGTCAAATTTCTTCATATATAAAGTGAGGAAGATTGGACAAGATGGCCTCTGAGATCCCTTCCAGTTCTAAACCTATAATCTTTTGATTTTTCAAATCAGATCTGAAAATTAATTTTGGGGGCCATATTACCTAAGAAAAAAAAGTATATGTATAGAATTTGACAGATCACAATTATAGTTTGTATTTATGTAACAATTGCTGTTGCAAAAGATGTTTTCATACTATCTTACTTGAACTTGACATTCAATCCTCTGTTATTTCTGTATGACATAAAGAAATATTTAGCTGACTTAATTATTGTCATACAAATAGTAAGTGGCAGAACAAAGATGGTTTTAATCTAGCTCATGCTATAATGTGATGGTGTGATGGTCTTTTTCTTACTCTATGCTGCCTCCTCTGATTTCCCTAGGAGCTTTTAATAGTTTATAACTATACCATGTTTGGAAAATTCTGTATGTAACAAAACACCCAGTGTCCTCAGAGACTAGTTCTCTGGTAGGGAAAGGTTTTAAGCCTTTAGTGAGAATTGTAGTTTTCACATTCCTGGAAGGTAATAGAGCTATATCAAGACCTTTGAAATGTGGAAAGAAGAGTATGGATCAGCAGGAGCTCTTGGATGATTGAAACAGAGCAAAGTCAGGCATATTTTTCAGTGAGTCATTGAGAGGCAATTAGAGAAGCCAAGAGAGTGGCAGCTACATGATGGTAGACGTTTGCACTGGGCATTAACAGTAGGCATTGATGTAGCTGGAGTTTCCCTTGTTCACCATTCTGCTGATTGAAGTGAACATTGCAGGAATGTGGCTGAACTCTTTTATCGAATCACATAATATGAGAGTTGGAAAAGATTTAGCAGTCATCTTGTCCAAGCTTTACACAAAAGGAATCCTCACTGTAACATCAGCAACAAACACTCCAGGTCCTTCAGCTGATCCTCATCTGTCATTGATTTATTTTTTTTCCCAAGAAGCTACTGGAACTGGTGCCTGTTGTTTTATCTCTGTCTGCAGATAGCAGAAATCTTAGTTTCCATATTAAGCGTTTTGTTTTTTAAAATGTCCTTTAAAAAACCATGACTGGTCATGAGAAGCCCTGTCAATTGTACTTTTACAACATATTGTCATCTGACATTGCCACCATACTGGGGATACAAGCCTTCATCACCTCAGGCTTATGCACTATTACAATAGCCTGCTGATTAATCTCCTTTAGGTCTTTTCCCAACTGCAATCTGTCCCCCACTTAGCTATCTTAACATGATCTCCCAAAAGTAAAATTCTGATTTTCACCCTCCTCCCCCATCCTATAAACTTCGGTAAGTCCCTCTATTATCTCTAGGGTCAAATATAAAATCCTCTATTTTACTATTAATGTCTTATCTGTACATACATGCTTGCTTTGTCTCATCCACAAGAGTAAACTGTTTGAAGTTAAGGGATGATTTTTATGTTCTTTGTATCCCCAGTGCTATGCACAGTTCCTGCCACATAATAAATACTTAAATTTCTTGTTGCTGACCAAGATATATAGCCTAGCTATGTATATTCCATGATGGGAAAGGTGAAATGGTTAAAAATTGAAAAAACTATTTTTAAAGATATGGAAAGAGATCCAAATCTCTGCATTAACATTAGGAATTTTTCTAAGCAGGGATTCTGAGCTGTTAGAATTTTTTTTAAATTAGTAATTTTTTGTTTTACATAAACTCCTTAACCTATCATAGAATATCATCAATTTGGTCCAGGCTGTCATTTTGTCTCTAGCCTAGAAATTACTTCATTGTTATGGTCCTCAGACAAACTACAGCCTCTGAAGAGGAGATAAATTAGAGGTGATGATCAGAAGGAAGGTAACTCACTCCCTTTAGTCAGACAAGGAGAAGAAGAGTGTCATCTGGAGGGATTCCACTCCTTCCTCTTTCTTTGTGAAGGTAAGGAAAAGAGGGTTCAGTCAACGTTTTTTGTTTAGTAACACCTGCTGGATTACATATAGAATCACTGTTTTCCTAAACAGGAATTGGCAACTATGTTCTCCTTCCCAGGATCCTAAATTTAGAATTTGAAAGAATTTGTAGAGAGCACAATGTTAGATCTCCAAATAGAGTAGCAAAAACTGACACCAGCATATAGAATTGTTGGCAGTAGTAATTAGATGTGAATAATGAGATATATTTCAAAAGAAAACATTAATTAAATATTAAGAATTAAATTGTTGCATAATTAAATATAAATTTAATAAGCCAATTTTATTTTTCTGTAAATTTGTCCATCAAATGCTATCTCTTGTAAAAAGGGGATAGCAGGATTTATTTTCAGAGTCATTATACTTGTATAAGCTACCATTTTGATGTCAGCAAGAGGAAAGAAATAAAAAGGGGAAATTAACATGCTTTACTATTGTCATTATTTAATCAAACCTTATTTTTTCCCTTTCTCAAAAATACGTTCTAAAAATCCAAGTATTAAAATAGGAGAGGAGTATTTTATATTCTTATATTTTTCTTCGTACTTGGTGATAATTTTTTTTAAAAAATTAAAATACAGTTTAGGGTATGCTGGCATAATTGTTTGTGATAGGTTATTAGAGTAGGTTTCTCAAGGATCTTAGGGAAGATGATTTCATCTGTGGTGCCCCAGCCATTAATACAACTTGTAGTGATTTAGTACATGCTAAGTACTTTTTTAATACATGAGTTTCTGTGACCCTCAAAATCCATCATGAGATAAATTAAACCTTTAAAAAAAATTTTTTTTTAGCTATACAAGTTTTTTAGTAAGAATTAGGCAGCCTGAGAAACTGGAAAATGAATGGATGCCCATCAGTTGGAGAATGATTGAGTAAATTATGGTATATGAATGCTATGGAATATTATTGTTCTATAAGAAATGACCAGCAGGATGAATACAGAGAGGCTTGGAGAGACTTACATGAACTGATGTGAAGTGAAATGAACAGAACCAGGAGATCATTATACACTTCAACAATGATAATGTATGAGGATGTATTCTAATGGAAGTGGATATCTTCAACAAAGAGAAGATCTAATTCAGTTCCAATTGATGGACAGAATCAGCTACACCCAAAGAAGGGACACTGGGAAATGAGTGTAAACTGTTTGCATTTTTGTTTTTCTTCCCAGGTTATTTTTACCTTCTGAATCCAATTCTTCCTGTGCAACAAGAAATTCGGTTCTGCACACATATATTGTATCTAGGATATACTATAACACATTTAACATGTATGAGACTGCCTGCCATCTAGGGGCGGGGGTGGAGGGAAGGAGGGAATATTTGGAATAGAAGTGAGTGCAAGGGATAATGTAAAAAAATTACCCATGCATATATACTGGCAAAAAAAAAAAGTTATAATTATAAAATTAATTTTTTAAAATGTAAAAAAAATAAAAATAAAAAATAAAGATAATTTCTAAGTATTTTTTTAAAAAAAGAAAAAGAATTAGGCAGCCTATAACCATAGCCTTACTTTTTGAAGCCTTTCCCGCATAAAAAGATCTTCTAAAACTGGTTATGTAGATAACCTCCAAGACTTTTTTTTCCCCATATGATATTTCTTAGCAAGTTTGAAAATTTGGTAGCAAGTACTGGGATATGTAACATCTAGCAGGAATAGAAATAATGTTTCTTCCCCCCCCCCCTTTTTTTTTTTTTAAACATTAAACCAAATATAAGTTAAATACTTTGGAAAATGTTAACAGACTCATCATTTACTTGAGTGAGACCTAAGTGATTGGTAACAGCTTCTTTTCAGTGGAAATGTTGATGTTTTATATAATTTATGTTAGTTTTGTCTAGCATAGACATAATGATCAATCTGAACATACTTGGAACTTCTAGTGAAAGGGAAAAATGATAAGTAAAATATATAAATTTTTCAAAAGTTCTTAATTCAAAACTGTTATAAAAGCTACAATACATTATTTATAAACTTTAGCAATTGCAGGAATCTGTGTGGCCATAGAGGTAATATATGAAAGTATATTTGTATGTTAAAGACATTTGTTTCATTTGTAGAAATTGTGGCATAGTGGAGAGATCACTAGATTTGGAGTCAGAAGATTTGGGAGAAGATTCAATTCTGGCACTTGCTGGATTTGGCTTTGAGGTTTTGGGATGGACAGTTGGTGTTTGTTTTTTACCGAGTTACTCTAGGTTTCGGTTTTATTTATTGAGCAACACTCCCACAGTTTCTTAACCTATAAAGACGCAATAATATTTGCATTATGTACCTCACAGTAGTCTTAGGAGGATCAAATAGACAATGTATGCAAAGTGTTTTCTGAATTATAAGGCATTAAATAAATAGGTAATTGTTAATATGTTATATGATGTTTTTAAAATGTTTGTAATTTTCCTAGATGTTGGTTAGATGTGGTAAAATGAAATTCTGCTCTATTATGTTCACATTACAAAAGGATAATCACAAAAATTTTAGGCTGTTATTTTCAAGATTTGGCCTACTTAACCCATTAAGTAGTGAAAGACCTGGTATTCATTAATTTTCTTTTGATGTAGCTCATCCCCTTTCTTTGTAGCATAAGTTTTGTACAGCTGGGAAGGGAAAGAGTGTACATTAAACTACCATAATATTAAAAATGGCATCTCTTAATATAAACATAATAAATATTCCCTATTATCATTTCTTTCAGTAAATAAATGTAAATTCTAGGCACACTTAGCAAAATAAAAGCATGGCTTTAGTTGCCAAAAGGCCAATACTAAAATGATAACATTTCTGTTGTAAAATTCTGGAAAATATTCTGTATACCTCTACTAGTTTTCCTTTATTTAAGCTAAATGGCATTTTAGAATGCAGTTTTCAAGAATTTGATCATTGTAAGTAATGATTAATTTCTTAGGATCTATTTTTAGACACCTTGAAATATGCAGTCTCAGTAATGTGTTTCCTCCAATGATAAGCATCAATCACACCCTATATAATTCTTGTGTATGTGCTCCTACATACACCAAGGTGTCCAGCCAATTTGTTGATAGTCTTTACTTTCCTTCAATTCTCCTGAATATTTAAAGATGCCTGTGAAACATTTGGGTTATCCATCTGTTATGCATTTTTCTTGTTCTTTGGTCAGCCTAATGTTAAATTAGTACAGTGAGTATTTGTTGAGCATGTACTCTGTGAAAGGTGTTAGAGATACAAAGATAAAAGCAAATAGCTTTTCCCAAAACTCTCTTGTGTTATCTAATCTAGTGCAATAGCATAAAAATATATTCTGCTAGTGAAAAATAACTAAATTTAGAATAATCTCAGAATCCAGTTTTTTAAAAACATATTTAAAGCTAAAAATAATTATTCTCAAATTGGGTAGACAAATACACTCAAAATTAAGAATGTATGGTGGTATCTTACTTTCAAATAAATTGCAAAAGTACCTTACTTTTTGAAAGATGGCTATTTAAAGTACATATAGTCAATCTGCGTCTATCAGGAATACATACAAGCTTCATTCTTACTGAATCTTTTCATCCATCAGAATCATATCATTTCAGAGCTAAATGAAACTTATCTAATTCACAGGGCCATCACTTTTCATATAAGGTGGAAGACCATGTCCCATTTGAAACTATTTCTGCTTGCCACTTACAGTTTTTATCTCCTTAGAAAATATACCAAGGATCTAAGGGATTTTATACCTTATCTTGCAGGCTATATAGGGAAACCATTGAATAATTTTTTGTTTTGTTTTTTTTAGTAATACAATACTTAAATACATTAAATACTTTAAGTAAAATATTTAAAACAATGTTGTTGGGGTTTTTTTTTGTTTGTTTGTTTGTTTGTTTTTTAAGATCTGGAAATGGTCTGAAACAGTTTAGAAACGAGGGTCAACTGGAGATGAGAGACCAGTTAGGATTTTAGAACAGTCCTAACCTAAAGTTTATAAGGACTAAGAAGGCAATGCCTATAGAAATGGGAAAGGAGACATGTAAGAAAACTAAAGGAAGAATTTTTCAACCTTGATCATTGACTAAATATGGGATTCAAGGAAGAGACAAGAGTTATAGGATCCAAGCTTTCTGAGCAGAGAATCATTCATACTATTAAATAAACAAAGAAGTCAGGAGTAAAAGATTGACAGGCGCCAAATAAAAAAATTTATTTTTTAGTAATTTACCCCTCCAACTGAACAATTTATAGAATTCAGCCATATGCATCAGTAAAGATAATAGTAAATTTTAGACTAGTGAGTTTAGCCAGTGCTTCAGAGAATAGGAGCATTTGAACTGACATTTTGAAAGAGGATATTCCAGACATAAGATAAACAGGGGAATAAAGCTAGGGACATGGGCAAGGAAGAGTAATTGGTATAAGCTGGTTTAGTTGGAGTTTAGGGAATATAGGAAGGCAAATCTTACGTGGTAATGCTGAAAAGGAAGATGTTAGTTAAATTGTGTAGTACTCTGAAGGCCAAACTAAAGAACTTATACTTTATTTGGCAGGCAGTTGATAAGCAGAGAAGTAATATACTTAGTCTAAAATATAGGAAATAAGATTGTTACTGTCAAAGTACAGAAGACATAGGTATTTAAAAAAGAATGTCATGGGGGCAATTAACTAGATTTGGTGATTTGATATAAGATTTGAAGAAAAGTAAGTAATCTTGACTGGAATTTTAAATGCAGTAGGATAGAAGGGTGGTACTACTTTGAACAGAGATAGAAAAAGTAAAAGGTAAAACAGGTTAGGAGGGAGTGAGTAGGTAAAATAATGAATTTATTTTGAAAATGTTGTTACAGAGCTGATGAGGAATCCAAGGGGAGATATTCTGTAGGAACTTAATGTTGGAGGTGATGTGGGAAAACTGGGATACTAATATATTGTTGGCAAAGTTGTGAAATGATACAGCCATTCTGGAAAGCTATTTGGAACTATGCCCAAAGGGCCATAAAACTGTGCATACTCTTTGACCCAGTAATGCCATTATTGGGTCTGTATCCCAAGGATATCATAAAGGAGAGAAAAGGAACTACATGTCCAAAAATGTTTGTAGCAGCTCTTTTTCTGATAGGAAAGAATTGGAAAACAACCCATCAATTGGGGAATGGCTGAACAAGTTACAATACGTGAAGGTAATGGAATATTATTGTTTTATAAAAATTGATGAACAAGCTGATTATAGAAAGGCCTGGAAAGAGTACATGAATGGATGCTGAGCAAAGTAAGCAGAACGAGGAATACGTTGTACATAATAACGGCAACAATGTGCAACGATCAACTATGAAATTCTTGGTTCTTCTCAGTAATTCAGTGATCCAATGGAATTCCAATAGACTTTGGACAGAAAATGTCATCTATAACCAGAGACAAACCTAAGGAGACTGAATGTAAATAAGTACATGTTATTTTCTCTTTTTTTTTTTTCCTCTCTCCCATGGCTTTTCCCATTTGCTTTGATTTTTTTCTCTCAACATAATTCATAAAACAATATGTATTAAAAATAAATTTTAAAAAAAGAGAAAGACCACTACATACCTCTCAGATTGGCTAGGATGACAGGAAAAGATAATGGTAAATGTTGGAGGGGATGTGGGAAAACTGGGACACTAATACATTGGAATTGTGAATGCATCCAACCATTCTGGAGAGCAATTTGAAACTGTGTTCAAAAAGTTATCAAACTTGTACATACCCTTTGATCCAGCAGTGTTGCTACTGGGCTTATATCCCAAAGAGATCTTAAAGAAGGGAAAGGGACCCCGTATATGCAAAAATGTTTGTGGCAGCCCTTTTTATAGTGGCTAGAAATTGGAAATTGAATAGATGTCCATCATTTGGAGAATGGCTAAATAAATTGTGATATATGAATGTTATGGAATATTATTGTTCTGTGAGAAACGACCAGCCGGATGATTTCAGAAAGGCCTGGAGAGACTAAGTAAAATTAGCAGAACCAGGAGATCATTATACACTTCAACAACAATATTATATTATGATCAATTCTGATGGTCATGGTTCTCTTAAAAAATGAGATGAACCAAATCAGTTCTAATTGTTACAGTAATGAAGAGAACTAGCTACACCCAGCAAAAGAACTATGGGAAATGAGTGTGGAGCACAACATAGCATTTCCACTCCTGTTATTATCCGCTTGAATTTTTGTTTTCCTTCTCAGGTTATTTTTACCTTATTTTTAAATCCGATTTTTCTTGTGCAGCAAAGTAACTATAAATATGTATACATATACTTTAACATGTATTAGTCTACCTGCAATCTAGGGGAGGGGGTGGGGGAAGGAGGGAAAAACTTGGAACAGAATGTTTTGCAAGGGTCAATACTGAAAAATGACCCATACATATGTCTTGCAAATAAAAAGCTAAGAGAGTGTGTGCATATGTGTGTATGTGTCTTAGGAAACACCCACATTAAGGACTTAAATAAGCCAGTGAAGACTATTAAAAAAAAAAAAAATAGGGAAGAAAGAATGAGGAAAAAAAAAAGTATTTCTGAAAGTTAATAGAGAAAATATGCAGTAGGAGGAATTGTGTTAGAAAGCTATGAAGAGAACAAGGTATTGGGTTTAGTTATTGGAAAGGAATTGATTAGCACTCAATAAATGGGAAGTTATAAACTGGATAATGAAGATTATAAACTTTTTTTTAAAAGTGTAGTAAAAGGGATAGAGGGAAGAAGGAATGGCAACTGGATGGGCTAGCATTATTAAGAGAAGGCTAGACTTGAACAGAAGAGAGGACTTAGTTTAGGTTTGTGAAAAAGATTGAACTCACTGGAAAATAGCTTAAAATATCTGTATACTAATAAATTTTCAGGTCAAAAAAAATTTAAAAAGCATTGTAGTATATTGAATGAAGAGTAGG
Organism: Sminthopsis crassicaudata; assembly: GCF_048593235.1. NCBI lineage: Eukaryota > Metazoa > Chordata > Mammalia > Dasyuromorphia > Dasyuridae > Sminthopsis > Sminthopsis crassicaudata. The sequence continues at coordinate 301,482,285 of NC_133617.1, read as the reverse complement.
CCTAGAAATAAGTCATATAACCTTTCACCATTCTACAATCTCTTAAGATGCTTAAATTATGGAGAAGATGATAACCTCATTAGTAGAAATTTGCTCATCTGGAAGCTTATTGTCACTGGAATTACAGGTCCCTATTTTAGGATGATATTGAAAGAATTCCATGAAAATGGTGGTCTGATTAAGAATAAAACATAATTGACTGAATAAGTTATAAAATATGAATGTGATGGAATACTACTTTGCTGTAAGAAATGATCAAGGGATAGTTTCAGAAAAATGTGGGAAGACCTGCGTGAACTGATGCAAAGTGTAAGTAAGCAGAAGCAGAACATTGTGTACTATTTCAGCAATACTATAAAAATAATCGACTGTGAAAGACTTAGTAATTGTGATTAATAGAATGAATCACTACATTTCTAAAGACCTCATGATGAAAAATTATATTCACCTCTAAAAAGAGAATTGATGAACTCAAGAATACATATTGGAACTTTTTTTTCTTTTTCTTTTTCTTTTTTTTTTCCCCTTTGTGGGAAAAGTGGCTGATGTGGAAATGTTTTCTTGACTTTATATGTATAATCAATATGTATATATGTACTTCTTTTAAGAATTTTTTTTTTTTTTTGCCTTCTTAGTGGGATAAGGAAGGAGGGGAGAAAATTTGGAATTGAAAATAAAATTTTAAAAGTCGGTTAAAAGGCAACCTATAATCGACAGTGCAAAAAAGAGGAAGTATAAATAAAGTGTGGAGAAAAAAGGATGGATATGAAAGGTGTCAAGATAAAATTGATTAGACTTCACATCTAACAATATTTGAGAGATGAAGAATAATCCAGGATGGCTCTAGGGTCTGAAATCTGAGTACCTTGGAGGATCATTTCTCTTAGGTATCACTGAAGACTACAAAACTGCTAAGCAGAAAATCAAAATAGTGAGAGAGCTTGCTGTGAATATAACTGTAACATGTTCATTATGATGATTCATAGTCATTAAGAAAACATTAAAATTACTTTGGAATCAAAGCACATAGTTTTGGACTAGGAATTTTAAATGTTAAGTTTCACTCTCCAATTTTTCAGTGTAATCTTAAGCAAGTAGCTTATCCTTCTTAGCTTCAGTTTTCTAATTTGTAAAGTATTGATATTAGCATACTGTTTTAAGATCAAGTAGTATAAAATACTTAGGATTTGGGTGGGTTTTAGCATATATAACATAGTTGATTTTTTTTTTCTTCATTTAAAAAAATTCTTTAGAGCATACCTAACATAATGCTTGCACATAGTAGATGTTCTGTAAATGTTTGTTCAATTGATTTTCTACTATTTAAAAAAAAATCTATGAGAATTTAGATTCTATATCAGTTTACAAGAGCACTTTAATTTGAGAGTATTCAAGAGTCCTACAATTTTAGATTTGGAAGGAACTTTGGCAATCATTAAATCTAACCCCTTGATCTTACACATAAGATGAAAACAACCTCTTTTAAATCAAATTTTCTCTTTCATAGATCGAGCTGGGAGCATCAGTACCCTTGATTCTCTGGACTTTGCAAGATATTCAGATGATGGAAACAGGGAGACGGATGAGAGAGTAGCAGGTGAGCAAGGTTATAGTTACTAAAATTGATCTGAAATTTTGGTACAGTAGAAACTTTTAATGGCATTCACCAACTAGTAGTGAGCCTCCACATAATAAATCTCCATACAATTAGATTGGCTGCTAGTCAGATGGTAGATATTTCCATGTTTTATATACTATGTTTCATATATTCAAAGGTGATGCCAATGACATGAGACTTTTTATTTCCAGAGCTAATGATAGATTTATAATGATGTATATTTTAACTTGTAGCTAATGCTAATGAGAGACAGCTTGGCATGGTGGATAGAGGGCCAGCGTCAGGAAGAGCAGGATTTAATACATGCCTAGCTCTATGATCATAGACAAGTCACTTAACCTCTCAATATTTCAGTCAACTGTAAGATTGTATGTAAAAAAAGAGTTACCAATATTCATCTTTAATAAGTTCCCCATTAACAGTTACCTATATGGAGGAAGTCACCAAAAAAGACAAAAGTCAATTCACTGAATCCTGCTTAAAACTTAATAGTCTGTGAGATACAGAGGTAGGAGTTTTGAAGGACTAGGGAAGTGAGCCAAGTTGACTGGTTCACAAGAATTGAAGAGCGACCATAAGAGTCCCACGAGCATAGTATATTAATTCAAATAATTTAATACACAAATGCTATTTTTCAAAGATAAATTTTTGCATATTTATAAACAAATTTTTATTTCAGGAAACTCAAGAGTTGATCAATATTCGTGTTATTTATTTGAAGTATTTTTAGTGTTTCTGTTAAAATGATATATAACAGGAGGGAAAAAAACATACAATGCTAAGCTTTTCAGAGCCAACTGATTGTACCTGCTAATAGAGGTTGGATGATAATAAAGAACACACATCTGAATCAGTTCTTCAGTTATCATAGGACTTCTATTTTTTTCCTAGAACTCCTCAAAGATTGGCATATTTCAGGACCATCTCCTTTTTCTGTCCCTTTACTGTCTTCTAATGAGTAGTAAGCTGTTTTGTCTTAGACAGTAAAATGACTAGCTAGAAGAAACAAGTAATAGAAGGTCTGCATAACTCCTAAATTTTGATAATTAAGAATTTAAAGTATTTTAATTTTACAAAATATTTTAGTGCTTATTTTTATACTCTGCAAAATTTTATAGTCCTCTTCTAACTTTTTAGATTATAAATCCTAATCAGAAAGTACAATTCTTTGTGTGATAAGGAACTCTTTTAACTTAAAAGAATAAGGTATATGGAAAATGAAATTGCACTGGAATAGTTTTTACTATTTATAAAAAATTGTCACTTAAGAAAATGAATGAAGTATATAGTAGAGAAGACTCATTTAAAAAAAAAAAAAAAAGCTTCAAAGCATAATAACCAATTTTCCCCAGTCTGCTACCAATGCTAATGCTTTAAAACCTCATCAAAGGACTAATATTGCATAAAATATAATTTGTCCTATTATCTGCCATTGATAAATGCATAAATCCCACTAAATCAGAAGAGACATCTAAGAAATCACAAAATCTTTTTGAGTTTGCTGAACAAGTCTTGGGCAGAAGAAGTCATGGATAACACAGGTATGTGTCCAGTTGCCCTATCAGGTAAGTGTAGGGAATTCCCCAACCCTTATGTTTTTTAATAGTTATTGACCATGCACTTTAGATAGGTATTAGTCATCTTTACAGATCTTTTACTTCCTTAAAATTCTAAGATTTGTTCATTTTTTTTCTTTGTTAAAAATAGGCTCTTCTTGTGCTGGGCATCATTTCTAAACTGTCTCTGGCAGTGCCAGGCTTTTATTCTAAATGTTTTTCAAACACCATAGAGTAGCTTGGTGCTATCTTTTCCCTTGAATACTACCTCCATTGTATTTTCCTTCACAAAAATTAGAACTTTTAAGGATATTACTAATGGTAGGAATAAAATACTTTCTTATATCTTTTTGAGTAAACTGAAGGAAGTATATTTTTCATCATAATTTGGAAATAGTTTTTTATCACATCATGATGCATTAATATTTGAAGTGACCCATTTTATTCTAGCATTGGTTTAATGTGGCAGTGATTTCTTTTAGGTAAAGGATTTGGTATATGTTTTCTAGTAAAGTTAGTATTGTCACATTTATAATATTTTTTTGAAAATGTTCGGTTCTCTAAATTATAATAAGTGGCTTATGTAGCTAAGACATTCAATTCTCTATAGAGTGCCTTTTACTCTTTAAAGTTCTGGTCTCCCATTCTTTTCAGCATCTAATTGAAAATAGTTGTCTTGCTCCACACATTCACACTTTCATCTTTTATAAAATACTTTCCATTTTTCCACATGTAATCTCATCATCTTTATGTCTCTTTGTGACCTTTGACAATTTTTAGGTATGGTTCATGAATGATGGAAAGTACCTGTTTACATTGCTTTATTAAATTGTAGAGTCATGTACTTGTATATGTGTGTGTATATTTCTACATTAATGTCTTCAGTGAAGAAATAATTAGTAGATTTATAAAACAATAGTCTTTTTGTTATATTGAGAAAAATGACTGCTTAAGATCCTTGTTTTTAATTTAGGGAATTGCTGTATGGATCTTTTGATCTCTTATATCACTGCCAAGAAATTAAAGGCTTTCTTTTTCAAACATAGGATGACTTATTTGTAGTCATGTCTAAGATAGAGCATATCTGTTAGAGATTAGGAAAATGTAAGAGAGATCTTGATAAATTTGCTCTCTCGGTATATATGTAAGTTGTGTGCAAAAGTTCACTGCCAAACATGTTTAGAATAGGATAAGAAAGGTTCTTTCAGAGTTTCCAATTCAAGGCCCCATAATTCAAGACCCTTACTTCCCTTATAACCAGATTTCCTGGCCTGGCTTTCCATTTTTTCATAGAATCTTTCAGATTCCATATTGCACTACATACCTAGAGAGTCATTAGTAGTATGGCTTACAGAATTCAGAGAAGGAAAGACAATATGGAAGACAATATTGGTGACATCAATTAGTTGTTATTTTTCTTATATGTAGCACTGAGACTTGCCATATCCAAGGAGTTTACCTGGGGGTGAGATAGGTTGATAATCTGAATTAGAGATAGAAAGTAGACAAGGCTTTCTTTCCTGAAAAATCTGCCCTGGAGATCAGATATCATGAAAATTTCTCTGTACTGTTTCATGGAGATAATCTGAACCTGATTAATCGTTGTCACTGATCCATTCTATTTCTCACATCAAGTATTATCTCTTCCTCTTTTCTTTGTCTTATCATTTTCATTTTCTGATTTATGGAATCTTTTTTGACAGTATACCAAATCCTCTACAAATATAGATATAATTCAAGTCCCAAGAAAGAAAACATATGGAGGTTATATTATTTTGATTTCTCTGCCTTTGAAGCTAAAGTTAAAAGTAAATTCTGAAAATGTAATATTTTTGCAGATGGTTGTACTCCAGAAAGTGTAATATTCTTGCAGATGGCTTTACTTCTTTCCTAGTGTTTACTTTTGATATTTAATCCATTAGCGTACATAGTTGAAAGGAAAAGTCATTGATCTAAAAGAAAAGATATAAAGAAATCAAATTTATCAAATAGCATTCTTCTTTTAATCACTGAACCAACTGACTTCACTCAATGTGTGATAGAATAGACTAAATCAGACATAAGATTAGATGTTTGTGTCCAGGAACCTCATCAGATGCCAGTTACACTTTGCTGTTGTTGAAAATTAAGAAGGAGAAAGAAACTTTTGACAACAGCAGGAGCTTGTGGCTGATGCCCACCCAACAAAAAAGCTATGAAGTGTAGCAAATAAACATGGGTGAGTGGAAAACCAAGGTGAGTTTAAGCATATCTTCAAAATACCATATTTCAGCAATATGAACAGATCTCTTGACAACTTTAAATTACTGAAATTACAACTACTTATAGATTTGTGAGTATGTAGTTAATATACATTACAGGTAAATAATGCCTAAAAAGATTGATCATAGTTTTTGGTTCACCCTCATAAATTCTAAAGTATTTTGTACATAAAGGATTAATTGTATATACAGGCATGCATATTATGTATATGTTTATTGTGTGATCTTTATTGAGTTGCTTCAATACAAAAGTGTTTGAAAAAACATTTAACTGCTCTAAATACATGCAAATAGCTATTTGGAGTGTAGGCCTTAGATCATAATTGTAATAGAATTTAAAATATTATAGGGACTACAGAGGGAAGGACATAGAGATAAATGGAAACAAATTAACACTATTTTTATTGTTTATAGTGAAAATAGTGACATAACAAAATGTCTCTGTACAAAGTTCTACACAATCTACACAAATATCTACACAATTATAATAATATTCCCCTAAAGTCATTTTTTGTCTTTGGAAACCATTTGTTATTGCACTGTTGGGAGAGGAAAAAGTAATAATGAGACTTGGCTTTTAATCCCTACTCTGCTACTAATTAGCAGTGCAGGTAATGCAACTTGTATAATTTCTCTGTGTGTCAAGTTTCCTCATCTGTAAAATAAAGAAAAATGAATTGTATTCTCTGTTAGCTTTCTCTTCAGAAATTTTTTTAACCTTAATGTATAACTTTTCATCTTTAGCAAAGGATTCGTGTATATAAATGCTCTTGCAGATATTACATTTATGTAAACAAATTTGCTACAAGTGAAATAACACAGCTTTCAGATCTGGAATGCACATTAGAAATTGCATAGTCCAATTCCCTTATTGCATAAGGCATGAAAAAGTGAAATATATTGCCCAAGATTACACAGGTAGGAAGTCTATCTAGCCTTATCCTTTTAGCAGTTATAAAAAGTTTAATAGTACATTTTAAAAGTGTTTATTATAATAATCACTTTTCCTTTTAGATTACCTTTATTATCAATAAGAAATATGAGGTCTCTGCTATATATACACATATATATTTATTCAAAATTATGTTTTTGATAGTTATAAAACTTGAAAATGATTGTTGTTTCTTGCAGATTCATTTTTCAAAATTAAAACTAGTTTATAGATATAACATTTTATTGTGAATTATATAGGAGTATTCTAAAAATATTTCTTTAAATTTTTTTTTTTTAATCTGTAAGAAGAGCCAATTTTAGACGTTAAGTTCCCATTGTATTTTCTTTATGTAGCTCTTCTGTTTCTCTGCTGTCATATGACTGACCAAAACACTAACAGGCTTATTACAGAATCATTCCTATTGAAAATTCTAACCTGTTAATATAGAAAAATATACAAAAAGAAAGAAACTGAACCAATATATCTTGATCCACCAAGAAAAATTTATAAAGCAGGGTAATACAATCTCACATACAGCCAAGAAATGAAAACCTGCTAGTAATTTACTTGGCACTGATGGGAGGCCTCAGATGCTTTTTAATATACACGTAACTGTGTGTTGTACTGGATGCAAAAAAAAAAAAAAAAAAAAAAGTGCTCTGAAGAAGAGAATATGCAAATAAGAATATAGTGTCATAACAGGGTCATGGAATTTAGTTAGAATTGGAAAGAACTTTATAAATCATATAGTCCAACCCTCTCATTTTACAGAAGAGGAAACTAAAGTCCAGTAAAAAATGACATGCACAGATTGTGAAGCTGGAAGTCAGTTACACAGATCATATGATTGAGTTTTTTCTATACATTTATCCTCCATTGCTTTTTTTGGTACTTTTTGCAAAGTATCACAATTGATCTTCTTAAAAAAAAAAAAAACAACACTACAAAATAGGTATGTTGTATCCTTGTTTGCCAAATGAGATAGTAGACATAAAGAAATTAAGTGGCTTGCCCTTGGTCACACAGCTGCTAAATAGTAGAAGTGGGACTGGAATCCAAGTCTTCTAACTCCATATCCAATGTTCTTTCCAGTTTTACCTAGCTGTCCTATGCTGTATTATAGCTGCTGAATACTTGGGGAAGATTAGCCATCAGGGTGGTAAGAAGGAGAATGTTTTCTTAATAATTGGAACTCTGAAAAATAATGTGCTCTGGATTAACCAATGTCAGATTTAATCATTCAACAAGTATTTATTGAGCAACACGTATAAGAATTTAATAATAATAGCTCACAATTACATAGCATTTTACAAATACTATTTTATCCTTACAACAACTTTGTGAGGTGTAGGTGCTTAGGCAATTGAGGCAAGCAGAGGTTATGTGATTTGCCCAGGGTCACACTGCTAGTAACTATCTGAGGCATATTTGAACTCAGTTTTTCTTGTTTTTAGGTCCAGCTCTCTATCCACTATGCCAACTGGCTGCTCTTTATTGAGCTTTCTAGTTTATTCTCTTCCTAAACTTAGAGAAATAAATGGTGCAGGTAATACTTCTTGACTAAGCATTGGGTAGGGACTTTCTCTTAAAGACTTAATACCAGGAGAGAAGTTTTTGGTGGTATTTATCTTCACTTCCTACTCTTAGAAAAAGAAGACAGCTGTTGGAGCTTGTTGTTGTTGTTGTTGTTGTTGTTGTTGTTGTTGTTGTTGTTGTTGTTGTTGTTGTTGTTGTTGTTGTTGTTTTACTCCCAAGAAAAATGTTTTTGGGATCCTGGAATAAAATGAAAGAAGATAGTGATAAATCATCTTATTATGAGATGAGGTCACCTTATTTGAGCTTTTATCCTACTGGTGAAGTCAGTATTTAACTTGTTTTTAGATTAAGCTCAATTAGAAGGCCTTTAAAAATGTCAGAAATAGATAAATTTAGCATAAATATTTCAAGCCTTGTATAAATTGAAAAATTGGGCTAGAGCAATAGAGAAATGATACTCTCTTTCATCCTGATTTGAACTAAATTAAAATTTACACCATTTTTTCTTTTCCTATAAAAAATGTTTTGAGTTCTGAGTATCTCCCCCCCAAAAAAAAAATAAAAATAAAAATAAAAAAATAGAATGCTATTATTTTTCAACATCTGGTCCGAAGTTGGCTTCATTTGCTTTCTTATTGTCACCTCAGGTAGCCTTCAATAAGTTTTAGAATAGAGTTCTAAATTTTGTATTATAATAAAACTGGTCTCAGTAGAATAACATTATTTGAAAGTTTGTAGCGAATCATTAAGCGGTAGAATTAAAAATAATTTTTTAGAATCATTGAAATTAATACTATTTATTTATTAATACTATATACAACAGTTGGCCAATTCATTTCAAATTTTAGTTAAATTTTTTTAACACAAGAAAAGGTAAGTTTACTAACATCTTTAATAATAGTACTGCTGTTCAGAACCTTTATGCTTTTTCATTTGAATCTTGTGTGTGTGTGTGTGTGTGTGTGTGTGTGTGTGTGTGTGTGTGTGTGTGTGTGTATTTATCAATTATAAAGATGCTGTGTGGCTTCTAACTTGAACTTTTCTTTTGGAAAATGTATGTTGTCTTAACAAGAAACATGCAGCAGAGTACTTTTTTTTTTCTGATAGGCTCTATCTGTTCAGTCTTGTAATTTTTTGTGATATTTGATATTTGTACATAAAAATTCTTGCCGTCTGACATGGGTTTTTCTGGCTTTCTGTGCCCTAATCATACAGTGTTTTGCTCTTAATTCACCTTAACTTTTTCCAGTTAAATTTCTGAGTTTTTTCAAGTTTGTGTTTAAACCAGTATTTTTTTTTTATTTCATATTTCTGTCATTCTGAGGTAGAGCATTCCTGATCTGCAATTGTTCTGTAATATGACAATGTTAAGAGACTTGAAAAATTAGTAGGGAATGCAATTAAATGCTGCTACAACTGAAAATCAGTTACTTAAAGTTTTTAGTTCCAAAAATGAAGACAGCACAACAAAAATGTGTATGTAGTCTTATACAAACAGCAGTATTAATTATTAACACTAAGAATTTCTGGAATACTTTAACTTTGTTGCACAGAAATATTTGCAGATCAGCTTTGCTGATTACCAAAAAGAAATATTAACACATTTCCCCTCATTAGATCTTTAGTTATGCTTCCACATTGCTGCAGTTAAATTCTATGCATCAAAAAAGTAGTTTTCGTGTAGCAAATGTGATTCAGTTAACATCCTAAAGTTTTGATGACCAAGTGCAAACTGAGTGAAACTTTCTTTTCCATAAAGACTTAGTTTCTAGTTATTACCATGAGTACCAAGACATTTTTCAGTAAATCAGTTAGAAAGCAATTTTTTCAAGTGGCAGCACACATTTTCCTAGATCGTGTCTGCATTTTGCTTATTCAGGTAGTTGTAGAATGATTTGTCTTAACTTACAAAGATAATAGTTTTTTTAAAACTTAGTTTTTTACTATTTGCTTCTGACTAACTATAAAATTAGTAATAGAAAATTCTAAATCAAAGAAAATTTCCTAGTTCTTAAGGTATATGAACTTATTAATCGTCCTCATGGATAAAAATAGTATATTAAAATATTGTTCATTTTTATGGTTTATTGGTAATTAGCTTGTGATAAAACAAGTTTGTTATAAAACAAGAGAAAGATTTTAAAACACTATTTGAAAAGCTCTTTTTAAAAAACATGTGATGACAGTGTTTCCACTGTTGAATTTGGAAAGAAAAGACTGAAGTTCTTATGCCAGTTCAGGCACTTAATACCTGTGTGACGTCAAGCAGGTCACTTAACTTCTCTGGCTCTCATGTTTTCTCACCTACAGAATAAGAAGGTTGAACTAGATCATTCCTGCAAGTCCCTTCCAGCTCTCAGTTTGTCGATTTAAAAGTGCATTTTTTCACAGGTGGAAGTTTCTGAATTATTCCTTTTCTTCTCTTCCCATAACTATTAGACAGCATTGTAAACCTCTTCTGCTTTAAGAAGTATCCAAAATGATTCTCCGTATAAGTTTTATTTGGAATACAGTCCAAAGAGAAACCAATTATAATACTCTCATATTTCTAATAAACCCCTATGTATTTTCTTGTAGTTTTGTAATTTAAATATTAACTATGTTTGCTACCTAGTAAATATACTTTGGGACTTCTTTTGTTGTTAGAGAAATACAGATATAATGAGAATTATTTAAGATTTAGAAAATGTCACTAATTTATAATTAATTTTGAATATTATTTGAAATAACTGCAAAGTAGTTCAATTAATCCTATAGATGTTATATTTTTAAGTAGTTTAGGCATCACCTACTTATTCCATCATTCACAAAAAAAAATGTATTAATAGGGACATTTCATTTCTTTTCCTAATTTTGAGTTAGGGAGAAGTATTCAGATATCGCATACTTCAATTTATTTAAATAAAATATTTTACATTTTAGAATTGTTTTATAAATAGAGCAATTCCTTGTCAGACAGCTAGAACATTTGACCTGTTCACTTAGAGTACTAGTAATGTTATGGAAAATGCTCACCAGTTTGCTTTCAGACCAACTCTGCTGCATGCTTTCATGAGTTCCATAAAGATTGCATGCTTTCTGTTTTCAATACAAACTGTATTTTTTTTTCATACCCATCCTTGCTTTTTATTTTTTTATTTTTGTTTCCCTTTTCTTGGTTGGATGCCTGTGTGTGTTTAATCCAAATCCCTGTCCAGTCCTGGAGTTTGAACTACGGAAAGCCAAGGAGACCATTCAGGCCCTCCGAGCCAACCTGACACAGGCTGCAGGTGGTGTACATAAAACTTTTCTTTAGACTTTATAATTTGACAATGTAGAACTAGTTGAGATTTTTTCATATAGTACAGATCCTAAAGTTTCTGTGTACATTTCTTCCCCCCCAGAAAATGAAGTTCCTTTACAGGAACGAAAAAATTACAAATCAAGTCCTGAAATTCAGGTAGGCAATTTATTAGAGAAATGTTCATGAATAATATATTGAATGGTAGAAGAAATGAATGGAAAGAAGACTTAAAATGTCATTTCTGTTTTTTATTTCTAGGAGCCAATCAAACCTCTTGAAAAAAGAGCTCTAAACTTCCTAGTGAATGAATTTTTACTAAAGAATAACTACAAACTTACATCAATAACTTTTTCTGATGAAAATGATGATCAGGTAAAGTTTGAATAATACATTGTCAATTTTGGAAAATGGGTGGTTTTATGCCTCTGTTATCAGATTGGTCACCAAAAAAAGTCATCAATGAGATCTGTCATCTCCTTCCCTTAGATATATAGATATATATATATCTATATCTATATATATGTATAGATATGTACCTATAGCTTCTATTCTGTGCAAAAATTTGCCAAACACATTGCTATAAAACTTAACACTGTAGGGACCAAAAGAGTGTTTCTTAAATTTTAATCACTATTTACTGTGAGTTATATAAGCAAAGGTATCAGTATTACCCATGTTGGATCAACCTTCTATGAATAAGTATTCATCTTTCAATCCCAATAGAATTTTAGCTCAATAAAGAGAAAAAGAAAAAAAAAAAAATAGAAATGGGGGTGATACCATCACAGAATCCATAAGGAATAATTATATATGTGTCTTAGGGGCTACTGTTATATTCTTCCCCCCCCCCCCCCGCTTTTTTTTTTTTTTTTTTATTTTCCTAAAAGATAGAAAGCCTGGTGTGCATATCATGCTTAATGTCGGGACTTAATTCTAGAATTAATTTGTATTCCGGGACCTCTCAGTTTTCTCATTTTCACCTATTTTGTAGGACCTAAACCCTAGGGCCAATTCTGTTTAAAGGAATCCACTTAAGGCTCTGTAGACTAAGGCTAATCTGGGCCTGGGCCTCTAGAGTAGGTTCATGACTAAACTGGTAAGTTGATATTGATAGACTCAAACCTGTGAGATTATCCTTTTAAGATATGTTGGGGGAAGAAGGGTGAGAAAGTGGCACCTAAAGCCCTGTTTTTGCTCCACTTTGGACTCAGGAACTACCATTCTGGCATAAAGAAGAATTGTGAAGAACTTAGAGAACATTGAAAGGAGAGCTCTTCAAATGATGAACAGGTTATAATAAAGTTATACCTTTAAGGAAAAACATTAAAGAGTTAGCCTTCTTTTATCCAGACTTAATAATCCCATAGTTGGCACATTAAATCATTATTACTGCACTGAAGATGATGACCAATTGTGTTCTGCTTTTCTCTCCTGAGAGTAGAAAAAAAGAAAGGGGTTTATGGTGCAATCTAAGGAATTTATGTTTGTTGCTTCCATTTTTTGATAAATGTCCCTGAAAGTGACTTACAGAAATAGATTATGGGTAGTTTCTTATCATAATCAAATTTTTAAATATTCCTCTGATAGTTTAAGATAGTTCTCCTTAGAAACCCAAAAAAAAAAAAAAAAGAGAAATAAAATATTAGACATTAGATAGCAGAGTGCTAGCTAATATTTTGATTCTGTGACTGTAATATTTAAGACACATATTATTTCTGTTTCATGTGGTTCTCAGAAACTCCATAGAAATTCTCATACCCCATCTTTTATTAGTCACAAGCACATAGAAAATGCTTTTATCCCTTTTTTCCTTTTCCTTTTTTTTTTTTAACTTCAACTGAATATTTTTCTTCTATGAGAATAATACTTGACAAAATGCCAAACCTGAGGTCCATGTGATACATGATATTTACCTTTTTACTTTAAGAGATGACTATAGCTTAGTAGCTTAGACCAAAAGGTTGGTCTTCCAGTTTATGTTGCTTTGTTAGCATCATTGTTCCTTTTTAAATTGGCTCCCTAGACCATGTACTTGAATGTCTAGTCTGTTAATACCAGATTGGGCTAAAAAAAGAATAATTTATAGTAAAATGAGGATTACAAAATTTTTTAGCCCCTGAATGGGACCCAAGAGATTTAAGAGTTTCTTCATTGTTAACAGGACAAAATCCTTGTATGCTGGGGAAAGGTGACATAATGACATCATCTTTGGAATATCTTAACTCATTGGAACCACAGGCTAAAAACCTAGCAGGGTTAGTTTTAGCCTTGATCCTCGTTAGAAAGGTAAAGATCATGTAGTTTGTAACAGTCTTTTGGTCATTACCTTACATTAAGGCTATTTGATATACAAAATTGGTTTGATATTTCCCTAAAGTTTATCAAGATGTAACATTTCACAAAAGTGTATCTTATCAAAATACCTTCAACTTCTTTAGCCAGTAAACTTGACAGGTCAAGCAATTAAATATTTGAGTACCTCTTATATCAAGATACTGTACAATATAAAAGAAAGCCTGCTAAACAATTACATGACAGGTTAATCATACTTCAAATAACCAAACAAACAATTAGAGAAAATATAGATCATAGGGAAAAAAATTCAAGAAATGACAACAGGCAGCTAATTGGTGTATGATCTGCTTGGGAAAATTGTCAACAGTAATTTCACTATAATTTTTTTATATTTTAACATTGAATTTTTGTTTTTTGTTTTTTGCTGACGCAATTGAGGTTAAGTGACTTGCCCAGGGTTACACAGCTAGGAAGTGTTAGTGTCTGAGACCAGATTTGAACTCAGGTCCTCCTGACTTCAGGGCTGGTGCTCTATCCATTGCACCACTTAGCTGCTCCCATTTAGTTATATTTTTAACATTTAACAATATTGTCCACCAGCCACAATATTTATCCTCTACTAGCATAGCATATGATTCTGTCCCTTGGATATTAGTTGCACTCTTGGTATAAAATATATATTTACTAGAAGCTCAGTCATACATTAAGAGTATAGGATTGAATGTGTTTACCACTTAAGATTATGTAGAACCATCTTTTGCAGAAGATAATGTGGATCATCTTAAAAACTGTATCATTTCTTGGGTTGAAAAGTAAGATCAATGTAGTCTTTTATTACGTTTAACTAGTTTTAATTTCTGTATTTATCCTTCAGTTTTGATTAATCTAGTACTTAAATAAATGTTTCCATTCAAACTATAAAAATAGTTGACATGCTTTATTTTAGTTTTTAATTATAATCATTTTTTATTTTGTATTTTAAATCCAATCAAATTATATTTATTTGTAATGTCAACCTGGATATATTATTTAAGTTGAAACTTAAGTTTTCAAGAGCATTTAGCCAACCTTTTTAAAGTGAAGAAAGCTTCCTTAGAACTACTTTTTTTGTTACAGGGATTCCATTCTTTATCTTTTCTTTTAAATATACTCTTTGAATAGTATTGAGAAATTAGCATTCCACATTAAAGAATTCTTAGGAATAATGGTTTGATCCACTGGGTATACGGTGTTAATGTAAAATAAAAAAGTATTAATACATTGAAAGAATTACTGTCCTTTGGAGTCAGATTCTAGAAATCTATATTGCTTATTTTATAAATACTGCTGTGGTTAATTTTTTTTTTTTTTTACTTACCTTTTGCAATTATTTACAGTCTTGTTATTTTGTAGTTACATCTTGTTTCTGAGCAGAACTGTAATGGAGCTTTACTAGAACCAAATGTAGCACTAAATTAATTTTGGCTTTCCCCCTAAATCAGATGTTTCAGAGAATATAAAGATTAGTCCTCTTTGAAGACATACAAAGGAAAACAATACAGGCTCCAAGGATAGTTACAAAAATATTTTAATTAATGTTGTGTTCATTTTTGAAATAAATATAAGACCTTCCAAACTGTTTATTACTATAAAGGCAAAACAAACCTTTTTTATATGTATATTCTGGCATATTTTTAAAACAACCAACCTGATAGCTTTACAGTTGTATCTTACATAAACAGAACAGATAAATAAGCAGTTTATTTCTCTTGAGTGGCTTCTGAATGCATTGATTTTTTTTCCAGAACTGTATTATTGTTTTTCTAAATCATCAAAGAATCTCTGACATAATTTTCACACAAAATTTTTAATCATGGTCTTTAATACATAGCATATTGGAACTGCGATACCACCTATCTGATGCCAAATGTTTATATATTTAGGAGAAGACAATACTGGGAAAGTTATCATGTGCTGAAAACAGTCCAGGATTTGAAGTCAGAACTGGTGTTTCAGTTATAGCCCCTGCCATACTATCTATTCATCTTTTGACCAATTATTTACCTTTTCTGGGCCTTAGACTTTCTCATTTATATAATGGAAAGTGTTGAATTAAGTACCGTCTAGCTCTGATTCAGTATAATCTAGATAAGGATATTCAAGTACTTTCCTTTTAACAGTGAATTCAGGGTTCTTATCCTAAATGCTTTTTGTAGTGTTACCTCATGAAGTTCCTTTTTTTTTTTTTTTTTTTTTTTTTTTTTTTTTTTTTTTAAGTTCTTCACTTAGATCCCAGATTAATCTGCTTTAATTGTCCCTCTGTTATTGTGGGGAAAGCAAAATACATAGAACATATAGTACCTGCACATAATCCTGTATAATTCTATTCCACAGCAAAAGTAATTATATGGTGAGTTAAAATAAAGTTTATGTGTAGAGGAAAATGTATCATATAACTATTGTTCTCTTCTGGACTCTTCAAGGATTTTGAATTGTGGGATGATGTAGGATTGAACATTCCAAAACCCCCAGACTTGTTACAACTCTACCGTGACTTTGGAAACCATCAAATAACTGTGAAAGATGTTGTAGATGTGGCAAGTGGAGTAGAAGAGAATGAGTTAGAAGCTGTTACCCCAGTGTTAGGCAACCTTCCTTCATTTGAAACCCCACAGCCTATAGAGGTAAGGAACATCACCTACACAGTTTTGTCTTCAGAAAATCTTTGTGTGACATGAAATACATATGTATGAGTATAGAAACTATAATCTATTTTTTTTTCCTAATTGGTTCTAGAATTGCTTGATAGTACAAAAGCTAGAAGATAAAATTAGCTTATTAAACAATGAAAAGTGGTCTTTGATGGAACAAATCAGAAGACTGGAGAGGTATGTATACTTTGTATTTATTAAACTCTTTGGATGGCATAAGAGTTGGGAATTGATTTCATCATATTAACCAAAGTTTCATTTTACAGAGTCATTGTATAATTGAATATATTTATTCTTCATCATAATTGGAATTACCTTTGAAAGCAATGAAAGACCAAGTAGTCTCAAGAAACTGATCACTACCTACTCTGCTAGGAAATAGGATGGTTTTCTCTTCATCTTACTTCAATTATAGTTATAACTGAAATATATAATTACACTGTATGTGGCATGGCCTAATTTAATTAAGAGCTTCTTTCCATGATACTTTTAAAATGGTTTTTGGCTTTGCCAAAGTTTGGTAAAATTAAACTTGCCTCTTGAAATGTCTTTTTTTCTTGTAGTGAAATGGACATTCTAAAAAATGAGAATTTTTCCTTCCCCACGGTTCGTGACACAGATCATCCCTCTTTGGACCAATTCCCTCACAGAATCTCTGAAAACAGTGAACAGTACTTAGATATGAAGAATTCAGATAAGGATCAAACTAAGGATGTCACTCTTTCAGTATCAGATGAAACGGAAACTTTATCTCCTAAAGTCAATGACTCAAATTCATTTCCAAGAAAAGAAAGGGAGAAAATGCCAACTTATTCACCATCAAACAAAGACACAGTGCACTTTGATAAACCAAATAGGTTAGTGTGAAAATTATTGCTTTAAGAATTATTTAAATTTTATTTTGTGACTTGATAATTTTTTAGAAGAGTTTTAGTTTGTATGTCTGATTTTATTTGATAGCAAAGCTCTGTATGCACGCGTATGTTTGTGTATTTTTGTCATATCACATAGAGTAGAGTGTTAGACATATAGTAGTTATTTAATAAGTACTTGTTGAATTGGTAAGGAAAAAATAAACTACTGGATTCTATTAGTAACTATTATATTGATAACAAAAGTATTTGTTCGGCAAACTACCTTTGCTTGATACCTCTTTGCTACTTCTCACATCAAGCTTCATAGTATAAAATGAAACTCAAGAAAATTTCTCTTCTTAATTATAAGTATTATATGCCTTCAGTTTCATAAATCTTTATGAGCTGAACCTCAGTAAAGAAAAAATTTATTTTCCTCACCAATGGAAAAAATAATTACTAATTTATCAATCTTTCATTTCTGAGGTAATAAACAATACTGTATTTATTTTGGGTAGTATTTTTTTTATCCCTTTCAAAAATTTTGAAATTATAATCCCTAAAATGTTGTTTTTGTGCCAAGTACTACCCCTATATTCAGTCACTTTGTAAACATTCTTTAATCAATCAGTAAGCTTTTATTAAGCCCTTACTATGTGTCTATGCTAAGCACTGGGTAACAAATGTAGAAAGAGCATTTCTCCTTAAGGAGCTTATAATGGGGGAAACTTATAAATAACTAGGTACATACAAAAAGGGGAGATACCAGCAGTTGGGGTAAGGAGAGTGAGAAAATCCTTTTGCAGAAAATAGATCCTAAAATATAATTGAGATAGATCTGAAGGCTTGTTACTAAATTTAGTAATTCATGTGAGATTGAAGAGATTCATTCTTTTGGCATTGTGTGTGAAATATTCCCAAGGCACCATTCCTCTCAAAAAGCTAATTCTTGAAATATTCCCAAGGCAGCATTCCCCTCAAAAAGCTGATTCTTAATGAAGTCTTCTTCCCCCAAAACAAGAAAGTATAGCTCCCCTGATCTTCCATTGGGCTGGGAAATAGGTTACACACAGGAAAGTGGGCAAGTAATTCCAACCTGCATTCAAAAGAGTTCCCTGCAGCTGACTAAAATGTAGAAAATTTTAGTATAAAATGTTAAAATGTAATATTTAAAATGAAAGGTACTTTGTAATTGGATTTACCCTTTGTTTGTAGTACTTTACATACCATCCCTGAGGATACTTTTAAAGGGGTTTTTTGTAATATTTTTTGCAGATTAATACTGTTTTGATTTAATTAATGCAGAAATATGAGTATGCCCTTATAATAATTTTCTGAGTGTACTCCAGCTCTAAACTGATTATTAATTAAGCAACTGATGGGATTTTTTTTTTCCCCTGGTGGTTGCTTTTAGGGTTAGCTATAATAAAATGAGCTTTCAGCTACAATATTCAAAATTCATACAAGTAAAAGCCTATAGTAGTTGATACAAACATATACTGAACTATAGCTACTTTGTAAATCATATGTTAACTTTTTTAAACAATATATATATATATATATATATATATATATATATATATATATATATATATATATATATATATATATATATATATATATATATATATATATATATATATGTAACATATAGTTGTTTATATTTACATAAACAAATGTATGCATGTATGTGTATTTTGTCTTTCTGACATGTAATAAATGTGTGCTAAAGGAGTATGGTAGTTACATATATATATATATATATATATATATATATATATATATATATAGTGGCATTTCTTAAGGAAATGTTTTAAACTACCAATTTTAAATTGACAATCATTTAAGATTTAACTCACACTAAAAACTAATTAGGACTGAGAAATCTCACTAATATTTTTGCCCCAAACTAGCCATCCTATCAGTTTCCTGCATCCAAGCTCCTTTAGCCCCAGCTTTCTTTGCCTTTCTGTCTCAGATTTGTTTTTCCTCTGCTCATAGTACTTGGCTGCTAACATTTCCCAGCCAGTCATTAGGTAGGTCTCTAATCTTTGGGCTTTAGAAAGGAGGCATAAAGTAGATAGTTATCAACCTCAAAACAGTTAGTGTATTAGTTAATGCTAGTTTAAATTTCTACTTTAAATCAATAGTATCAACTTTTCTCTAAATTTCAGTGTCCTAACTCCTTGATTTTAATAAAAAAAAAAATTGTTATCTTGCATTGCTGTTATTCTAGGAAATTATCACCTGCTTTCCACCAGGCATTATTATCTTTTTGTCGGATGTCAGCAGATAGTCGTTTGGGATCAGAGGTAACTTTCTTTTCCTTTATAAACCTTCCGTGGAGTGTCTGTTGCTATTCTTCTGAAACAGACTATTGCATGATTTTTATTTTAAGGTCTGTTCTTCAGCAAGAATTTTTGCCTTTTAAATCAAACATAATTCATTACATTTGGTAACATTTTTATCTAAATATTTCTCAAATCTTTTGAATTTTGTACTTTAAAAATCACTTATGGGAATTGATACATATGTGTTATTTTTGCATATGCAGACTGTTTGCACTATTGAACAGATGTATTTTTTAATTGAATATATCAGCATTAGAGCATAATTTGTTTCAAAGAACAAGAAGATATGTGTAGAAAAATCCTATCTTGTGTTCTCATTTCTGACTAACTATAAATTTTGGGGTTTTTAGGTATCCCGGATTGCAGACAGTGAAAAAAGTGTTATGTTAATGCTAGGTCGTTGCCTACCACATATTGTTCCAAATGTGCTACTTGCAAAGCGAGAGGTAAGGCGTCTAAAAATGTTTTCAGCTTTGTAAACTCCTCATGGTGTCCATTTTTTTCATTTTGAAGTTGTGTTATATTTTTATTTTGTGAAAGTCTGTTACTTGCAATCATTTTCTTACTTTTGTGCATGCATCTCTGCTCCTAGAGAATGGTTATACACCTCTGTCAGGTGAGTTAAGTAAAACTGCATGGTATTCACAATTTTCCTCTTTTGCTTTATGACATCATTAGCTTGTGCAGCACTAACTATTACTGTAGGTCCATCTACTCATTATAAATATTGTTCTATTTTACATTTAAACAAGTCAACTAATTACTTTATTCTAGTTCTTGGTATGAACTACTTGTGGGGAGAAATGAAAAGTTTAGGAGAATTAACAATAATTAATACCTAGTTTCCTAAAAATATTTTAGCAAGTAAAAAAGTCCATTATTAATCTTGTTTAGCAGTAAAAGATAGTTACAATAGAATATAGCATAATTGTGATAATGATTAAAGTAGACAAAATAGACTTTTTAATATTTAACACAATATTTTAAAGACTCTTAAATTTATGATTGCATATGTAAAAATATCTAGTGTTGTAATTGTTAAATGTTCCAGGAAATTATTTCTCCATTTGAATTCATCCCAAAAAAATGTATAATGAAAAGTTATGTTCATCTTTATATGTGATTATTTTATGATTTGAATTGTAGTATGGCAAGTGTTGCTCATGAAGCAATTGTTAAAATTCAAAAGTTTGGTAAAGCAAATTGTTATGTCATTTTTATTTTTTATTATTAGCAATCTTCTCTATAACATTTATATATGGGGACCTACAGTATGCTAGGTTTATAGTGTATTTGGCATAATTCTATTTAAAGCTTATGCACTGAAACCCTTTTATCCAAGAAATTTGTACTGATCCTTAAGAAAACTTACACATTCACATTTCAGAAATTTTAGTCATTTATTATTAGAAAAAAGTAAACTGCTATGATTGGGAGGATTTCTTTTATAGCTCTGAAAGTTGTTAAATATTAAGAAGTTTGAGAGATGTTCCATGAGTTGAAGGATCAGTGCTAGATTTCATATTGTTTTGCATTTCTCCCTGGCAAAATGTTTGAGCTTTTTTTTTTTTTTTTTAATAGCTTATGACATATGATATGTAATGCATTAATGTTTGCAGCCCTTTAAAACTCCTTTCTCATTTTTGAAAAATATTTTTTTAAAAAGCCGAATATTTTAAGGTGCAATTTGTTATAGTTTTTTTTAATGTTTTATTCTATATAATAGCAGTTATGTCACTGAAAATATGGTTTACTGCATGAAAGATTTTAAAACTTTGCATCACTTGTATTCATCAAATATACATTTTGACTTTTCTGGTTGATATGAATTTCTTAAACTTGAAAAATTCTATATACATCGCATTAAAAATTGCTCATTTTTCCCTTTATATACTTTCTAATATTTGGCTATATTAAAATATTTCTTATTATAGTGATATTTTTACTGGCAAAATTTGGGTTCTCTTTGAAACTAAATTGATAATCAAGTATTTAGTAGTAATATTGCTTTGCTTTGGTTCAAAGACCAAATACTAACCACATTACTTTACTTAAAACTATTTAAAACATGGATTGAAATGAAATTCTCTTTTAGCGGGTTTTGTGGACATTTTGTAATTATTTGGATATCTTTGTCTTACTTTAATCTTTGTAGTAAAGTTTTAACATACGTGATTATTCTTTGAATCCACCTTTTCTGGGTCTGTAGACTATAAAACTTATAACTTCATAGAATTTTAGAAGTCAGTCAAATGGTCTCATTGTTTCTTGTATTTTAGAAATTACAGAATACAATTTAATTACAAGTAAGAACCTTGAACATTGTAGCTGAAATAATTTTTAGGCAAATTTTATGTTTATATTTTAAACAACTTCCTCTTGAATAAACATATGCATTTATAAGTTGTAGATTAGTGTTAATATAGTAACTTAGCATAAAATTAGGCTCAGAAGATAAAGGTACATATTTTCAAATTTTGATTAAAGGGAACAGGTTCTATAATTTCTTGAAAGATGATTGATCAATTTAACAATTCAAAAACATGATAAAAACAATTTTGCTCTTTTTTTTACACTCCCCTTTAAAATAAAAGAAATTAATATGACCCTTAGAGAGCAGCAAAAGTAAAATGACATTCTCTAAATTTACCTTAGTCTTTTCTTTTTTTTTTTTTTTTTCCTACTAGCATGTAATTTACTGCCTTTTGCCTTTGAATGAGAAGCAAAATGCAAGACTCATTTTCTTTAAGTGATTATTATAGTCTTAGTCTATAGTCATGGTTAAAAGTACTTAAACCTTTATATCATACAGAGCAAAAGCTTAACAGAAAAAACTATTCATAATTTATCCCTTATACAAGTGGCCTATGTTTTTAAATTTTATTTTTCACAGCAATCTTTGGTTTAATAAATAGGAACGTTTTTGATTGTTACAATGGGAACTTTCACTTAAAAATAAACTTTAAAATCCATTTTCAAGTAATAAATCAACCAAAGTATATTCATTGTAAGGAAGACAGTATATATAAGATAAATAAATTGGAAAAAAAAAAGAGAGAAATGGTTTTCTAGAGACTATACAACATGAGATTTTTTTTTTTTTAAGCAGTCTTCACAGAAATCCAACTTCACTTAAATAATTTAGCAAACAATGATTTCTGAATCTAATTAGGTTATTAGCACTAGGGGGTAGTTAATGTTAAAACAGCAGAGTTTTAACCTTAGTTCAATAGCACAGATACCATAGAGTTCTTTATAACTTATCCTTAGGGTGAGTAGCAATAAATATTTCTCTGAATTTCCATAAGCCTTTTAAATTCATTTTTGCCTTTTGGTGAATGATGTGCTTTTCAACATTATTGAAATTTTAAGGATAGTTTCTACAGCTATCATCTTCTCTGGCCTGAAATATTGAGAAAGCCTCCTGAGTGGTTTCTTGCCCCATCAGATCAATTCATCCTAGAAAAATCTTTCTCAGATACTATTTTCCAACATATTTATTCACCTTCCCAAATATCTAAAGCTTCCAATTATTTCCTTTTGCTTGTAGTCTCATTTGTGGAATTTTTGCCTTGTTTTTTAGGCAAAAACATTTATCAGTTTGCAGCCTCTTACCTCATTAATCTAATTTCTCATTTTATTATTATATAAATTGCCCTACCTAGCAAAGTAAATCTGTTTGCAATCCTCCGCACAATTTTTTTGTACCTTCTTTGTATTTACACAGTCCCTTCATCCATAAATGTTTCTACTTCTTTTCTCGGAAACTATTAGAGATCACTCCTTTGAGGTATTCCAATGTGTTTTTTTTTTTGTTGTTGTTGTTTTGTTTTTTTGTTTGTTTGTTTTGTTTTTCACTAAAGTACTGATTCAAAAAAGTAAAATAAAATGAGTATCACCTCATTTAGCCCTAAATTCCATTAACCTAAAATAGATTTTTCCTCAAGTAGCCAGCATACATTCAATGAAGATCATTGACCAAAACTCTTATTATGACACATAACTTTGTAATGCTTTATTCGTTTTCTAGAATGGTTAACTAATAACCATTAAAACCAGAGTTTTCTATTTTCTTATGAAGAAATCCAAAAGTATAAAAGTAGCCTTTTTATGTGTTATGTAATGTTTGTTTTTACCATACTTCTGTGCCATGTCGATATAAATAATTTGTGTAAATTTAAAATGTATGTAAATGTTATTTTATTCCAAAGCAACCAGCAAAATGGAAATTTTAATGAAGCAAAGTTAAATATTGAATCCTACAAAAGTACATACTTCTTTTCACTTATGAGATTATAGATATCTTATACTAACAATTAGATAAGGATCAAATATTTTGGATCTTTCAGTCATTGTTTTCCTTTCATGATTTAAAATTTGCAATAATCACCAGAATCTGCTGCATTTCTTATTGTTCAATATCAATTAAAATTGCTACATATGCTAGTGATATTTTTAAAAGGCAATTCCTATTTTTTAATTATTGTAAGTATGAACTAATATACACTATCTAAAGTAGATGATCTGAATTTTATTTCCATTTTGACATTTGTTGAGCTAAGAGCTTATACTTCCAGTAATGTACATAGCCTCTATCAGGTAAAAGAATAATGTTTATTTGAAACTTAATTTAATTAATACTGTTCGTGAAAGAAGACACTAAAAATTTCTTTTAAGTAGTCCCACAGACAGAGGTACATCATCTTATTTACATTTCCAGGTCTCTGATTTTCCTTTCCATAAAGGAATTTTTATGGAATAAAGGAAAAAATTCATAAAAAGAATTACATATTTACAGATATCCTCATGTAAGCACTTGAGTAATTTTGAGTAACAGTTTTCTAATTTTGTCTTTGTTTTTTAATAGACATCAATGCATTAATGTTGTGGGTGTACCTACATAATTTTTATGGGCATGTCATTCAGAACGATTAATTTTTTTTCCATAGACACTGAGGGATTAGAGAAAAAAACTGAACTTAAGGGAAGCCTGGGTCTCTACTTCTTAACTTATCCTGGCTTTCTGACCCTGGACAGATCACTTTTTAGTTCCTAGAACAACTCTTTAAGATTTGGTATTTCTTATTTGCATTGATACATTGAATTCCCTCAGAGGGAGTTACTTGCACTAAATAAGTCATAGATCCAGATCAAAATATTTTTAAAGTTTTTTACTTGAAGTATTTTAAGTCAATTTTTAGTGATTTTTTTTTTACCTTACTTATATTTCCTTGTCTTATTCATACATGTGAGTAATATTTCCCTCACAGTCAGATTCAGTCATTTTTTTGTGAATATACATTTCTCGTTTCTAGTTTTCTCAACTAAAAAGCATGTTGACCTTTGAAAATAAGGTCTTAAAAAGTCATATTCGTCTTTTTACTGCATAGTGCTACTCCACTTCATTCATGTAGCATAACTTGTTTAGACAGTGTAGTTCATTGCCATGTATTTTGTTTCCAGTTTTTTGCTTCAGCATAAGGCTGTGGTATAAATATATTGGTGTATATAGGGACTTCTTTTTATCATTGACCTCCTTTGTTAGAAATATGCCTAGCAATGGGAATATTGATTCTCAAGGTGTGGTTGTTTTGTTCATTTTTTTCAAGCAATCTAAATTGACTTTTTCAGAATAGTTTAGTCAATTCATAGCTTCAGCAACAATGTATCAGTGTGCCTATCTTATCACATTGTCTTATTTTGTGTCCTTTTTGCCAGTTTTCTGGGTGTGAGGTAAAAACCTCAGAGCTGTTTCTTTTCTTCTTCTTTTTTTTTTTTTTCTTAATAGCTTTTTATTTACAAGATATATGCATGGGTAATTTTTCAGCATTGACAATTTGCAAAACCTTTTGTTCCAACTTTTCCCCTTTTTCCTCCCACCCTTTCCCCAATGGCAGGTTGACCAATACATGTTAAATATGTTAAAGTAGAAGTTAAATATAATATATGTATACTTGTCCATCCAGTTATTTTGCTGTACAAAAAGAATCGGACTTTGAAATAGTGTACAATTAGCCTGTGAAGGAAATCAGAAATGCAGGCAGACAAAAATAGAGGGATTGGGAATTCTATGTAGTGCTTCATAGTCATCTCCTAGAGTTCTTTCTCACTATGTGTAGCTGGTTGAGTTCATTACTGCTCCTTTGGAACTGATTTGGTTCATCTCATTGTTGAAGAGAGCACATCCATCAGAATTGATCATCATACAGTATTGTTGTTGAAGTATATAATGATCTCTTGTCCTGCTCATTTCACTTAGCATCAGTTCATGTAAGTCTCTCCAGGTCTTTCTGAAATCATCCTGCTGGTCATTTCTTACAGAATAATAATATTCCATAATCTTCATATACCACAATTTATTCAGTCATTCTCCAATTGATGGGCATCCACTAGCTTTCCAGTTTCTGGCCACTACAAAAAGGGCTGCCACAAACATTCTTGCACATACAGGTCCCTTTCCCTTCTTTAAGATCTCTTTGGGATATAAGCCCAGTAGTAACACTGCTGGATCAAAGGGTATGCACAGTTTGATAACTTTTTAAGTATAGTTCCAAATATGTATCAGTGTCCCAGTTTTTCCACATCTCCTCCAACATTCCACATTATCTTTCCCTATCATTCTAGCCAATCTGACAGGTGTGTAGTGGTCTCTCAGAGTTGTCTTAATTTGCATTTCTCTGATTAATAAATGACTTGGAGCATTTTTTCATATGGCTAGAAATAGTTTCAATTTCTTCATCTGAGAATTACCTCAGAGCTATTTCTACTAGTGATTTGAAACATTCTGTTAATAGTTTGCAGTTATCCTTTTGAGAAATGGAAAAATAAGTTTAAAGAAATTATATCTTAAATCTTCCTCAATAATTAGTATAGAATTTTTAAAATCTTTCTTTTGTTTTATTCCATTAGTTTAGACTAACATTGTGAAATAGTCAATAAAGAGCTGGTCCTGAAGTCAAGAATATCTCTTCAAGTTTTAATTCTGACACAATGTCTATGTCACCTTAGGTATACTTCTTAGTGCTCTAAGTAACTCTAATTAACCCTTACTCATGAGTTCTTTATATCAACTAAATCACAGATCCAATCTATTCTTGTCGTATCTGTCTAATATTAGGCATTATGTGCTAGGTTATCAGGAATGTAAAGTGTTTTACAAATATTATCTCATTTTTTCCTTACAACCACCATGCAAAATAGGTAATATTGTTTTCCCATTTTGTAGTTAAAGAATCTAAGGCAAACACGGTAAATGACTTGCTCTGCAGTTGAATTTAAGCACATGGTTTACTGAACTGAAACTTTGTTTTTAAAATTACTCACCGAGAAGCTTTCTTTTAGAATTAACTTTACAAAAGCTTAACATCCTGGTTGTTCTATGGATCCCTATAATTTGCATATTTAATGAAATGTGTGTAAAGATCTAACTCTTTGTTACAGATATGCTTAGGTGAAGAATAATTTTTGTCAGTATCATTTTATTTTGCCTGTTCCTTTTTCCTTTGCCTTAGGTTTTAATCAAATATTTGAAACTTCAAATAGCAAATTAAAATTTTTTTAAAAGATGACTTCTGGATTAAATGAAATTGATAATGCTGCAATTTGATATGCCATATTCAAGGGAGAGAAATAACAGGTTTATAAAATTATAAATAATATGGGTATGATGATACCTACTTATTAAACAAATTATGAGATTAGAATACTGACTCTTTGAAGCTTGAAAATGATAAATTTAAGATAAATTATTAATTTATAGAATTGTTTATAAATTTGCATTTATTTTATAAAATGCTTCATTGAAAGAGGTAACATGAGCCAAATTATGAATGTTTGACATTTGAATTAAATTTAGTAGATGACAGATAAAAACCTAAGATATCTTGGGCTGTATTCCTAACATATGGTATTTTGATACCATTTTCTATGTAAAGTAATCCTGATTTGGTGGTGCTTTCTTCATAATTCATATTTTTCCTTTCTTTTTTTCTTTTTTAAAAATTTCATTATTCTGTTCTGCATTTAACAGAAACCAAAATAGCATTATCTTATACAAAGCAGAACAAAATAGAAGGTTAAGTGAAAATTCAAATCTATGTTGCTTAGACCTTGTTTCAAAGAAAAATTTATAATAAAATTAAACAAGTTACTTTCAAAGATTTCCTGCTCTTCCTTGTTTCCTTCTGAGCTTCCTTCTGTGTATTTTTGAGAAAGTGCTTCAGTAATTCTTTTTTTTTTTTTTTTTTTTTTTTTGGCCTGGCATGGGGAGGAGAGGTAGTACTAATTGTTGCCTCTCCTCTTAATTCCTCCTCTCCCAATAAGAAAGGAAAGACACAATATTTATACAACTGTATATTTTCCTTTATCTGATTTCTTTGGAATTAGACGCCTTTTAGTGTTGTGCAGTTAGTTTAAAGAATGTACAATTTAGTGACTTTGGGGACATGGTACCAAATTATTTTCAAGGAAAAAACTTCACAGACTCTTGTGACTATTTCTTCCCTACTTTACATACTTTCTTTCCCTTTCTCTTTCTAGCTATGTTCATTTCAGAATTAACTTTTTGCCTACTTCAGAAAAAAGCAAGTTTCAAGAAATGGTCTTATTCCTTTTGCATGCATTGTGATATGCCCAAATGATGAGGTGCATTCCTTTTTTTTTGGGGGGGGTCTCTGTTGTTTTCCTTTAGTCAAAGAACAAAAAAAACAAAAATTTACCCTTAGCCTTTATATTAGTCTTTTTTTCAGTCACTGTTTCACTCTTGAAAACAAATCCTAAGATATGTTTCTTTTGCCTGTTTGAATATGAGCAACTAATAATAATTTAGTTGCTTCTGGTTTTTCAAATAGTGTTTTCATTTCAAAGATTTCTATCCATTTCTTGTCTTTTCTCAAAAATGTTTGAAATTTCTCTTACCAAAACCCTATTTTCCCTTGATAGAATTATTCTCCATTTTTCATGATACTTTTTAAAGTTGTAAGCTTTTTTTCTTTGTCTTTTCATATATCACATTCCAGAATTCCCTTTTCTGAATAGTGCTTAGAGATTTTGTGGCTCTCTCCTGAATCCTCCCGGTTTTTTGGCATTCCCCTGAACAAATTAGGGTAAAATACAAAGAGTTTTTATTTCATCATTCTTACAAATTACAATCTTCTTTGTCTAGTGGCAAATCTCTCTTGTTAATACAGTGTTGCAGATGCTATAATTGACATGTTGCTTATTATGATCGTAGGTTTTTTTTCTGTCCCTTTTATGTAGCCAATTTTAAATTCATTCTTCCTTAGGTTTGTTTGACATGATGGTCTTATGCTTATGAATTTCATTCTCTTTGTTAATAAAATTTTTAATTTATTAAAACAAGCACAATCTAAATTTTCATCCCTCTTTGTCTTAGAAACTGATTAATTAATTTAAATTAATTAATTTGATATCTTGATATCTTTCTTTTGACTTAGTATATTTTCTTTTCCCTCTCGGTAGCATTTGTCTGACCCTGTTAATATTGACTGTAAGGTTTATAACTGTGCTACACAACTCTCCAATTATTTGTTGCATATAATCAGTCATTTTTATCATCTAGAATTCTATGAAGGGAATTTGTAGGTCTTTCTGTATAGAAGACCACTTAGTAACTGTTGCCCACCCATACTCTTGTTTATAATATTATTCTTTGTTGCTGTCCTATATTTATACTATGACTCTTAGGATTTCTATTACCTTCCCAGATTTTTCCCTGCCAGCAATTCCTCTCCATGTATTTGTGGCTTCACTCAAGTTGCATTACTTTAAACAGAAAGTTCCAAACAACTTTGCCATTAACCTGTCAGAATGTGTCTTATGATTCCCCTGAAGCAGGTTAGCAACCCAAAATTTCTAATGTTTTTGCTCCATTGTTGATAATTACTTGTAAAGAATAGTCTCAAAGTTCGACATAAATAATATCATTCATATATCAAGAAAGGAACATTTGCCTATCAATTAGTTATTTCTGCTGTAATCTTTTAGACTTCCTTTTGAAACCATATGATGATCAAAAAAAAAAAGTGAGTTCCATCTGAAATTAAAATTAAGATTTTTGAGTGTTTAAAGTAGTATGTGATCAGACTAGAAGAGTAAAGCTATTTTCAGATCTTAAATTTAAGAATGCAAAGTGTGAGTTTATATTCTTTGGATAATGGGGAACCATTACAAGCTTGTTAGCAAGGTCTTGACATGATATATATTACCTCTAGGTAAGAAAAATTAGTGCATCAGATTTTTATATTAGAATGTATTTATTGAAGGAATTTTGTATACTACTTATTCATGTTATTGTTTAATTATAAATTAACAATAATAATAATAATAATAGCTATCATGTAAGAGCAGCTAGGTAATAAGAGTGGATAGAACATTGGACCTAAAATTTTATTTACCTAACATAATCTTTTGTTAAGTATAGCAAAAAATCTAATTTATTATCTCTGCTATCTCATCTGTGTATTTTATTTATTTAAGCTATTTAACTTAATTTAATGTTTACTATCAAAGGTAAGAGTAGCATTTTTTAACCAAAAAAAAAAAAAAATCAACCTTGGATTTTGACTCTGCAGAGATAAGATGCCTCATGACAAAATGTTACTGATATTTCATCAACTATGATAAACTGTTCTCCCAATTTGGTCATGTACTGTTTGTGAAGCTAAACTTCTTCAGAGCTGTCTATAATACTGTATTTGCTAAAGAAATCTTGTCATTTCATGTATTGTTATTTGTATTGCTCTTTTGCAATATTATCTACTCTTGTGTGACCCCATTTGGGGTTTTCTTATCAAAGATACTGCAGTAGCATGCTATTTCTTCTCCAGCATTTTACAGATTAGAAAACTGAGGTAAACAGAGTTAAGTGGTTAAGTAACACATAACTAGAAAGTTGATCTGAGGAAAGATGAGTCTTCTTAACTCTTAGGCCTGTAACTCTTATCAACTTTTTCACCTGCCTGCCCAGTATGATACTTTAAACATTACCATTTTAACACTTTTGTTTCTTTTTTTTTTCTTTTCTTTTTTTTTTTTTTTTTTTAATTTTTACCAAAACCACCCTTTGTCATTTACTAGAACTTTATTTAGTATAACAGATGATGACCTTGGTAAGTCCTGAATGTTTAAGGTAAAAAAAACAACAACATCAGAAAAGGTTAGTTCTATTTTGTTTAATATTATTACCTTGTTTGTGTGATTTCTAGCACACCAGCCTCTGTGGACATATTTTGGTGTTTATTAATTTACCTTTCAAATAATTAAGTTTTTAAAGGTAAATCTATATCACTTTCCCATTTTATTTAAGAATATTAAACTAAGCATTTTTACTTTGAATTTTTATTTTTTTCCCATTTCTTAGGAATTGATTCCATTGATATTATGTACAGCTTGTCTACATCCTGAGCCTAAAGAGAGAGATCAGCTTCTTCATATACTTTTTAATTTGATCAAGCGGCCAGATGATGAACAAAGGTAATGTTTAAGAGTATTTTCATCTTAGCAGGTACAGTTTTGATAATGCTGATTTCTTCATTTATTTCACATAAGGATTTGAGTTTTTAACTTAAGGAATCATATAGGTTCTTTTTTCTCCTTTTTAAAAAAAATTATTTTACTTTAACAGGGACTTCCTATGTCCACAACTACAACAAACTCTTTTGTAGTTTTTAAAATGCAAATTTGCTTTAAAACTCTACCCTAATCCTAAAAGTAAATTGAAAGCTGTTCATAGTATAAGGATGTTTAAAAGAGTGAATCAGAAATTTTGACAGAGGCAAGAGAAGGAATAAGAAATAGAATAAGAAAAATAATTTAAAAAAAATTTTAATACCTATGCAAAGATTAAAGTTCTGACCTATATTCTCCTGGCAAAATTGATACCATCATTAATATTTAAAACAGTGAAAATGGAAACTCCTTACTCTGATGGTGCTGTAATGCTTATTGCCAACAAAAAGAGAAATGAAAAGACTTGATCCAGCTATAGGTTGATTAATTATATGAGGGAATAATTGACCATCAGGTCAATAATAATTGTTTTTGAGATGTTTGATTATTTGAATTTCTAGCTCTCTACTTTCAAATGAAAAAAATTTCTTCCTTTGTAATGTAAGTTACAGTAAAGAAAAATAATACATCACATATAAGAAAAATGGTGATGCTAGATCTATATTAATATATACATATTTTACGTAAATATGTATACATACTTTTTTTTTTTTTTTTAAATAGAAAAGCTAGGTAGTACTAGAGCTAGAGCACTGAGTCTGGAATCAGAAGACTTGTATTCATAAACTCAGATTTGGCCTCAGATACTTACTACTAGATGTATGACCGTGGGCAAATCATTTAGTCCTGTTTGCCTAAATTTGCTTATCTGTAATAAGCTGGAGAAGAAAATGGCAAACTCCTCTACTGTCTTTGTCAAGAAAACTCCAAATGGGATCTTGAAGAGTCTCATTTTAAAGATGGGAAAATAGATGCTCATAGCCGATGAGCTCGTTTTTGATCACAAACCTAGTCAGTATCAGAAGTAGGATTTTAATTCAGGCCTTCTTGACTTGAAGTCAATTTTTCCATCTGTTATTCCATCTTGCTGCTTTTCCTGCAAATGCATTATGCTTTTGTGAGATCATTATTGATGATGAAAATCAGGGAAAGCTTCATAGAGAAAAAGACATCCAAATTATTATTTTAAGATTGGCGAAAAATTCAATAGTTGAAAAATGAGTTAGTTAGGTAATAATGAGTAAAGGCATAAGAGTTAGATAAAAAGTATATTTTGAGAATGAAGAATAATTTAATTTTTCAGGAACTTAAAACATATAGAAGTAACAGGAGAATATTAAAAGAGAAATAGCTGGGCACAGTGAGTGGAAGGACAACTTTGGAGTCATAAAGATATGGCTTCAAGTCCTGTCTTTTCACATACCAGATAGAGAACTATGGACAGATCATATTATCTTTCCATGCCCTAGGCAGTTCTCTAAATTACATATGAGTAGCTGATCTTTTATTGAAAGCAGTTAATATTCCAGGAATTCCTTATGCCAGTGAAATCATAGATTCTAAGCTTCCCCTTCCCCCACTCCTAAAAAAAACAAATTAAAAAAAACAGAAAGGAAATGTATAATTATCTCATTTTGAAGGACATTAGAAAATAGAAGTTGAAGCATTAGATGTTAAGGAGCCATTGAAGATTTGTGAACAGGGATATATGGAAGACTTATCTTCTATATAAGGATAATTAAACTGGCACTGATATAGAGGACATGTTGAAGGCTAAAGGTGGGAGTAACAGTGTGTTTGGGGGTTGTTATAATTTCTTTTAGATGGCAAGGACTTGTAACTAGATGCTAATATGGGGAGTAGAGAGACAGCTCAGTTTGAGCATTAGGTTTAGAGTCAGAAAGACCTAATTTCACATCATACCTCAGACACTAACTTTGTGACTCATAATTAAGTCACTTCACCTCAATTTATTCGTCTATAAAATGAGGATCATAGCAGTAGCATCTATTGTGACATCAATCTCTCTTCAGTGTTATAGTCCTTTGACTATTTCAAGACAACTATTATTCCCAATCCTTTATTTTCCCTTCTGCAGGTTAAACATAGCCAGTTATTCAATCAATTTCCTATCATTCTGTGTATATCTTCTAAATCCAGTACTAAATATAACCAAGATCTCTAATATATGTTTCCCTGAATACTTTTTCAGGCTATTGTCTCTGTTCTGACTTTATTTCCTCTCCAGTTTTGACCCTTTAGTCTATATTGTCCCTTCCTCATATCTCTTATCCATCACAAAGCAATTTTTGCTAAATCTCATTGTTTCCACCAACCAGTTTCTTTACTCCTTCTCCTGTAGTGCCTGAAAAATGTCCCTCAATCTTGCCAACTAAGTATATTATAAATTCATGTTCCCAGTGTTTTAGTTGGACCCACATTGCAGCATGGTAATCCTTTTAATCCTCTCTATCCAGAAATGTTATTTTTGCCTTTCTTCTCAGTACTTAAACTTCACATACATTTTCTTCCTTCTCCCACAAAGAACCTTTTCTCTTATTTTATTGAAAAAGTTGAGCCCTTCTCTTTGTCTAGAAACCCCTTTACATCATATTCTACTATGTCCTCTTTTCTACCACTTTCTGAAAGTGAGATGACTCATCTCTTTGTCTAAGTAAATCTTAATTGTGTGACTTTGGTCCCAAACCTTTCTTGTCTTCTCCTGGGGACTGGCATCTAGCTTTTTTTTTTCCTTGATATCTCCTGCACCAAGTGTTCTTAATAAACACTTAAATGGATTTTTGTTTATTTATTCAATCTGTCATTGTTCTTTCTACTCTTCAACTACTCCTTATCCTTTGATTTCTTTCTTACTGCCTTGAGATAAACTCTTATTTTCCCATACTTAAAAATCCTTCACTAGATTCTACCATCCCTCAAGCTGTTATTGTCATGTTTCTACTTATTTTTTCAACTTAATTCAAATTGTCTACATTCTCTTCCTTTACTATTTCTCTCAATCTTCAACCCTCTGCATGTGGGTAATTCATCTTTAAACTAAGACTGCTTTCTCCAAAGTTACCTATGACTGTTTAATTGAATATGATGATCTTTTCTCAATACTAATCTTTTTTAATGCTGTTGACCTCTTTCCTCTCCAGATAATCACTCCTCTTCTGAGTTTTATTTAAATAGCAATAAAGTCTTTCCTCCTTATCTCTTTGGCTAGATCTTCTTCCATGTCATGCCTCCCCTCTCTCCCAAAACTCTGTCCTTGACTAATCTTTTATTGTTTCTATATATTGTTTCTCTTGATGATTTTATTAGCTCCATGGGCATAACCATTATGTCTGTTCTAATGAGTCCCACTTCTATATTCCCAATCTCTCCCTTGGGCTTTAATTTCTCATCACCAGTCATTTACTGGACATTTCAGACTGGATGTCCTGGATACCTCTTAAACATTCAAAACAGAATTCATCGTAATCTTAGGTCAAACTTCTTCTGTTAGAGACCCCACTCTTCTTTCAATCTTTCAGGTTTGTAGCATTGTAGCATTAATACTATCCACACTTCCTTCCTCTCCTTCACTCTTCATAGTCAATAATTTGCTTTCCAACATATCTTGAATGTGACTTCTTCTCTACCCTTTCACAGTTCCCATATTAATTCAGGCCTTCATCTTCTCTTAACTAGATTATTATAATAGCATTCTAATTGTTCTTCCTGCCTCATATTTCTTTCACTTCAGTCCTTCTTCCACACATCTGTCAAGGTGATTTTTTTTTAGGTATAGATATGACCATGTCACTTCCCTGTCTGCCTATCTGATAACTTCTAGTAGCTTCTTGTAGCCATAACACACACGTGCGTGCGCGCGCACACACACACACACACACACACACACACACACTCATACATACTCTTTTTAGCTTTGGAAGCTCTTCATAACCTTTTCCCAACTTCTCTTTCATTGAACATCATTCTCACATGCTGCAGTCTAACTAATTTGGCCTTCCCTCCATTTTCACAAGACCTTCATTTCCTGTCTCCATTCTGGCTGTCTTTAATACCTAAGAGTCACTCAGTTTTTACCTCCATCTGAAAGACTCTTTTCTAGATGACCCTCAGGTGTCCTCTTTTATAGAAGCCCTTTCTAATTCTGATTTTTGGTGTCTTCTCTATCAAATTACCTTATTTTTAATATCTTTGTATTTATTTATTTTCTGTGTATGTGTATCCTTGTTGTCTTCCTCATTGGAATTTAAGCTCCTTGCAACTTACAATAACTAGCATTTATATAATACTATATAATAGGCACTGTGCTAAATGTTTTACGTTTTGATTCTCTGAACAATCCTGGGATATGGATGCTATTAATATCTTTTTTTTACAAATGAGAAACTGAGGCAAAAGAAATTGTGACTCAGTTCTTCCTGCCTTCAGTTCTAACACTCTATCCACTGTGCTACATAGATGCCAAATGCTTCATCATATTTATATTACTAGCACAGTGCCTGACATGACTCTTAATAAATGCTTCTTGATTGACATACTAGTGAATTGCCCTTTACCCTTATGGTTTCTCATTTCTGCACTATTTCCAGTTTCTTAATACCCTTCTTCAAATGTGAATCAGGACTTGATTCAATATTCAAGATGTGATCTGACCACACCAAAGTATAACAGGAACATTAACTACCTGAAATTTTAGATTTCATTAGTTTTCTTATTATAGCATACTTTTTTTTTCTATCAAACTTAAATTAAACTATAATTTTCTTCAGAGAAACCATTGTCTAGATTAAAATTTCTTAAACTGTGGTTCACAACCTCAAAGGGCGTTGCATAACTGAATGTGAGGATTGCAAAAAAATTGGCACCAGTAGAAGCTACCAAATATTCCATCAAAATTTATTTATTTACGTAAAAATAAGCACCTCCATCTCATTAGTATGCAATTTTGCTTTCATCTTTAATTAGTAGTAAAAGTATATGTATATCAAAGAGCTTTTAAAATAAATTTCTTTGATTTATTTCCAATAAATGTTTGGTTTATATGCTTATTTTATATACTGGTATAACCTGGACCCATGTAAAAATTCATATACATATATAAATTTGGGGGCAACATAGGATCACAAGTAAAAAAAGTTTTAAGAGATCCTTTTCTAGATTGGAAAAGGCCAGGCTGAGTAATTTATATTTTATACTGATCC
Source organism: Sminthopsis crassicaudata (assembly GCF_048593235.1). Classification (NCBI taxonomy): domain Eukaryota; kingdom Metazoa; phylum Chordata; class Mammalia; order Dasyuromorphia; family Dasyuridae; genus Sminthopsis; species Sminthopsis crassicaudata. The sequence goes on along the minus strand of NC_133617.1, from coordinate 301,446,159 downwards.
ATACTTCAGTGAGACACTGAAGTTTTTTTATAAGGTGATGAGACATGCAATCAGACTTGTACCTTAATGAATTTATTTTGATAACTATTTAGAAGATGGATTGGGGAAGGAGAAAAAGGAGAGAGAAAAATAATGAAGATAACTTTCTGGTACAGTAGCTACATGAATGGTTATGAATCAAATATAAAAGACAAAAGTTAGCAACTGATAGTATATAATCAAAATTTAAGAGAAAAGAGTCAAGAATCATTCTGATGCTATAAGCCTGGATGTCCTAAGAAAATAGGTGGTCCCTTCCATTAAAATAAAGAGGTTTGGGAGAAGAATAGATTTATGGAAGAAAATATTGGAACTTTTCTTTTTAAATGTTTCATTTGAGATGCAAATAAGACAAATATCCAAAAAGCATTTGGTAACATTGGAACATTTAAGACCTAGTTCAGGACTAAACACTCAGATTTGGCAGTCATTTGAATATACAAGAGGAAACTCCAGGAGTTGATGTTATTGCCAAGGGAGAGAACACTGAGAAAGTCAATCACAGCTTATTATGTGCCTGGCACTGTGTGTTGCTGCTGTTGTTTGTCTTTCATTCTTGAAGAGGACCGTGACATCAGGGTAGTGATGCCATGCCATGCAAGTGAATTGGATTTAAGGGAGAGAGGGCTATGCAAGATTACCTGCTTCATTTTCTTCTCTCGAACCATGTGGGTCCAGTGGCCAGACATAGATCAAGGCAACGGGAGATAGTCCTGGATGCCAAGGGAGATCTTAGTCTTTAACAGGTCTCAGTTTGACTGAGGCAACACCCATGTGTAATTAAGGTTGTACCTGGCACTGAGCTAAGGAGAGAAGACGTTGGTTCATCTTCTCGTCTTTTATTGACTCTCATTTTCTACAGTTTCTTTAAGATTAGAAATAGAAGTATGTCAGTGTCTATAAATAGTGAGGTAGTGCAATAGACAGAGTACAAGATATTTTCTCAGACTTCATATTATCCAAAAACCAGGCTATCCACTTTCAAAATCCTTGGCCAGAACTTTGGTCACCAGGTAATAGTTTTTCCTTCTATGTCAGATTTGTCTACTAAAGTGTAAAGGTGTTATGATTAGTGTCAGTGAAAAGAATGCCCATGCTGATGAAATCTCCAATTTTTTCAAGTACTGATGTATGAAATGCTTTCTTACTCTTTTTCTTTCCTCACTTATCTTGTTTTCAGTTTCCTCTTCAATATGTTTATCTGTTCCAGTTTGAAGAGATACAGAAAATGGAGAAATGGTAGAGAAAATGAAAGCAAAATAGTTGATTAGTTAGTTCTGCCTTAGTCAGCAGATATTTTCCTTCTTTATTCTTGCTCTTTCTCGGAACACCATTTTTTACCTAATATTTTTGTAAGCTTTAACACATTTCAATTAACTCATTTTAAAATGAGAATATGAAACCTCAAGAGAATTGATTTGCTTAAGATAAAACTGATATTTAAAAATCATGCTTTAAATTTAATTTAATTATTTTTTTTTTCTGGCTGACTGCATTTCAAATCTTTCAAGGTAATTTCTTTTGAGTAAATTTCTTTTTTTTTTTTTTTTTTTTTTTTTTTGGTGCTAAGGCAATTGGGGTGAAGTGACTTCCCCAGGGTCACACAGCTAGGAAGTGTTAAGTGTCTGAGACTAGATTGATTTCAGGCCCTCCTGACTTCAGGGCTGGTCCTCTATCCAGCCACCTAGCTGTCCCTAAGTTTCTTAAAACTTTCAAGACAACCTTCTTTTACACATCATATCTCAAGTAACCTTCACTGTACTTAATATATATTCTCTCTCTCCCTCCCTCCCTGTCTTCCTTTCCCTCTCCTCTCTCCATTATATACCATGTTGGCATCTTTTTAAGGTTTAGAAAGCCTCAAAAAAAAAAAAAAATCCTCCCTATAGCCATTCACTTCATCATGAGGCATCCTGCAAAGAGAGGGAGACAGTATAGGGGTTCACCACAAAGTCCTAGAAACACAGTATCCTTTATTGCAGTTTGCTGCCTAGTGTCCTCTTTGACATCCTGTTGATGCTACTTTCTTATTGCCTGATTTCTATGTTGTATTTGTGGTAACCTTCAAGTGGCAGCCTAGTGATGTGATCACACAATATGCTGGCTGCTTACTGTTCTAGTAAACCCATGATTAATGATTTCTGTGGGGCTCAGAGATAGAGAGAGGCAGGTTTGGGCTAGAGTAGACTCAGGGAAACGATCAGAATCCCATCATCATCATCTCTTGCCAAAGATAAAGAGATAGAAAAATTCGACATAAAATTCAGCTAGCCCTTTTAAAGCTTTAAGTCAGCATATTCAAGTATGATTGCATTTGGGAAATTTCACAAGCATTTTCAATGATCTCAAGCTACTCCCTAGAGCAGATTCATCTTTTATTTTAAATAAGAATGTTGTAAATCTTGGAGCATTATAGGCTCTTAAGTAATCAGTAATGACTTTCATGTAGCATAAAGACACAGGATGGAAAATGATAATAAGTTACTTAACTCATACTTAATAGTACATAAAGATTTGAAAAATGTTTTATACACATTATCTAAATAACTTTATCCCTTCTTTAAAGATTAGGAAGCAGTAGCCAAAAGAAATAAGCTGAATCGATCATGATCTTAGGTTAAATAGCTAAGTTTCAGGTGCTAGATTCAAACTCAGGTCTTGTATTCTACCATGAAGTAGGATACTGGATCTTGGGTAAATCCTTTAACATTTTTGGTCCTCAATTTCTTCATCATCAGAATGAAGAAGTTTGACTAGATGATCACTTAAGGCCCCCTGCACTTCTAAATCTGTGGCTTTATAAAGTGCTAATACTTTAAGGAATATTAGGAAATATATTGATCAGAGATCACATGGATTTATGTAATTGGGTTTGTTGTTTGGGATCTGATTCAATTTTTTTGAACCTTCAAGGTATTTTCTGGCATTGATGATAGTGACAACAAATTGATATATTATATAAAAATATTTGGCTAAAAGTGAAGGCAATGGGCATATTAAACTCCTGAAAAAAAAAAAAAAGTGGAACTATACAGAAGAAAGAAGATACATTATGGACAGTATATGTGAGTGGAGGAAATGGATCAGTGTTGACAGCTATAGGTTTAATTAACACTTTCCTACCTAGCAATTTTGTTAGGAATGGGATTAGGAAAATGAAGATACTCCAATCTGTCATATTTACTACATCCGCATTTGTTAAGTGATAATATTTAGATAATATCTAAAATACTCATTAAGCCATCAGTGATCATATACAAAATGCCTGATATCACAAATATTTAGAGATATTTAAATTAAAGCAACTCTCCAATTCTATCTCACACCTATTATAATGACAAAGTTAATAAAAGGAAAATACAGAAAATGACAGATTCATCCTATAGGATTGTAGGGAGGAGATAGAATAATGTACCATTGTTAAAAAGTTGAACTGGTCTAGCCGTTCTGGAAAACAGTGTGGAACTATGCCCAAGAAGTTATTAAACTGCATACTCAGTGACCCACTTGTAGGTTGCTACCCCAAAGAAATTAAAGAGAGATATAACTTATATGTACAAAAACTGTTTCTAACAGCTCTTTTTGTGGTGGCAATGAACTAGAAAGTAAGGGAATACTTATCAGTTCTGAAGTGGATAAGAAAATTTGGATAGATATGGAATGCCATTGTACTGTAAGAAATTATAAAGGGGACAGTTTCAGAGACACTTGGGAAGACTTGAATAAAGAAAATGAGCAAAACTAGGACATTTTGTACAGTGAAATTGTGAAAAACAAAACAAAAATAACTTTGAAAGACATAAGAACTAATCTGTTCAGTAATCAATAGCATTCCAGAGGACTCATGATGAGACATGTTACCCACTTCCTGATCAGAAAGTGATGAACTCAGGGCAGTTTGAGACATGATTTTTGGACATGGACAACACATGAATTTGTTTTCTTAGACTATGCATACTTGTTGCATAGGTTTCTTGTTGTTGTTGGGAAGATGGGGTAGAAGCCAAAAAAAAAAAAAAATTGGATTTCTTTAAAAAGATTTTTAATTTTTAAAAAAAGCACAATTTGACTAAATGAATTATTAAAACTATTGTCGATTGTGATCACCAATTCCAAAATCCAGTCACTTGTCAAATCCTGTCTTTTTTCCCTTTCTGTCTTCTGATACTGCCACTACTGTGTTGCATGCCCTCATTATCTCTCTTCTAGACTATTGGATTAACTTTGCTGACTGGTCTTTCCCCACTCCAACCTCTTCCACTCAATTGCAAAATAATCTTCCTAAAGTACAGGTCCAGCCATATCATTTTCCTCTTCCCTTCCCTTCCCCCTAAACTCAGTAAATTCCAGTGACTCCTTATTACCTCTAAGAAAAAATATAAAATCCTCTCTTTGACTTTTAATGCTGTTTATCATCTTGCTCTTCATCATATAGCCTGTGAACCAGAATCATTTGCCACCTTTCCATATAATACTGCATCTCCTTAATCCAGACATTTTCACCAACTATCTCCTGCCTGGAGTTCTCTATCCTCATCTTCCTATCTTTCCTGGATTCTTTTTAAGTCTCATCAAAAATCCCAACTTCTATAAGAAACTTTTTTGACCTCTCCTTAATGCTCATGCCCTCCCTTTGATGATTATATCTAATTTTATCTTGAATATTTCTTGTTTGCAAAGAAATGTCTCTCCCATTATGTTGTGAATTCCTTCAGAATAGGTGTTATTCTTTTTGTTTTGTCTTTTGCCTTTCTTTGTATTCTCAGTGCTTAGCATCATGCCTGGCACATAGTGAGCACTTTAATAAATGCTGGTTGATTGACTAATCAAAAAACACAAACTGTGTTTGAATGAGACTCTGAATGGTTTTTCATAGTGGATATAGAAACACTGGGCATTTCATATAACCATAGAATCCTCAAATCCTAAAATTTCATCCAACTTTTTCACTCTATGCAGAAGTTCCTTCTGTAACATTTCTGATCATTCAACTTTTAAACTGTTCCAGTGACAAGAAGCTCACTATTTCATGAAGCTGCCTGTTCCATTATTGGAATATTCTACTATAAACTTCTTTCTCATATTGAAATAAAATCTATGTCTTCATATTTTCAACTTTCTGGTCTAGTTCTGCCTAGTGGAATCAATATACCATTTCACATATTTCCATCTTTTGATTTGTACTTTCAGACAGATGATACTGACTGGTTGTGTTGCATTTGCACGCCATGTTGGACCAACACGTGTAGAAGCTGAGCTTTTGCCACAATGTTGGGAACAGGTAATTAGCTGTGTTGGAGTTTTATTTATTATTATGTTTCTATAATTATTTACATGAGATTTAGTAATTATATGCCCTTCTATCACAGAATAATTTTTGAATAGACAGTAATTGTCCTGAGTTCTTTTCATTATGAGTACAAATACAAAGCAAAACTTCTTTAAAATGAGTTAGATATGATTAGAACCAAACACCACTGTGATGAACCTAGCTCTATCAAAGTAATATAAATCAATGTTTATAAACGCCATAAAAACTCACCTTTAACACCTACTACCCCTTTTTTTTCTGACTCTTACAGGAATACCAAAGAGGCAACTATACAATACTAAGGGCTATTTTATATTTTTTTAATTTTATGAATTTCTAAGGCCAAAAATTTTTTCACCTCACAATCATTAGTAATGAACTTTTCCATAGTGAACTAGTCTGGTCTTTTAATAGTGGATACAATCTGACCCTGGAATCTTACTCTCAAAAATAAAAAGCAAAAAATAAAAAACTCTTGAGCAAACAACCCCTAAAGCCTAAATATATTCTATAATATTTAGTAACAGAACTTTCTTTTTAAGGACATTACTAGATTTCCCCATTTTACTAAGAGAGCAGAGAGTGAATACATCTTAGTTCTATTCCCAATTTTGCTGAAACTCCTTAATCTCTAATTTAAGAATATCTAATAATCCAGGCCTCTTTCTACTTTCTAAATCCTGTGATCATATGAAGTGTCACCATGGGTTCCTCTTGAATCCAGTTTCTTTGTTAAATTTTTTTTAAATTTAGTTCTTTCTCTCTAAAGTTTTTCATAGGTTCATAGGCCAGCAATTGGAAAGTCTTAGCCTATTCAAAAGTGAATAATACAAATTTTAGTGAAAATCAGTTACAAAAATAACTAGCATACAAAGAAAGTTCAATTACCTGTTAAATTAATCTTATAAAGCATATGTGAATTCTGTATATCATAATAATTTAAAATTAAACTTAGAGATATATCAAAAAATTCACTAACCTGTAGTGAAAAGTGAAAGCTTATCACTCATTGTTTCTTCCCTTGCATTTTATTGCTCTAGATTAATCACAAATACCCAGAAAGACGACTTCTAGTGGCTGAATCCTGTGGAGCCTTAGCACCTTACCTTCCTGTAAGAATTTTTATTTTTATTTTTCTTAACAAATCTCTGTACTTGGATAATAGTCCTTTGATATCACCATAAATCATTGATTTGCAAGTATTTGTAACAAATAATTGCTTGTGGATTCTGATCTTGACTCCTTTAGCTCATTTCTTTAGGAGAAATAAAAATGAAACCAGAGAGAAAAGATCCATATGACAATAGTACCAAGAACTATGATCTAAGAAGATTTTATTACTAAAACATTTTTTTTAATTTGCTTAAATTGAAAATATACTAATATGTTTTTTCTTCTTGTTTTTTAAACATAGCTTTTTATTTTCAATATACCTGCAAAAATAGTTTTCAAAACTCACCCCCTGTAAAACCTTGTGTTTTAAATTTTTCTCTCTCCCTTTTGACAATAAGTAATCCAATATGTGTTAAACATGTACAGTTATTCTAGATGTATGTCCACAAGAAAAATCAGGATAAGAAGAGAAAAACAAAAAGCAAGCAAACAACAAAAAAGATGAAAAAACTATGTCCTGATCTACATTCAGTCCTGACAGTCCTCTTTCTGGATGCATTCATTGTTGAAAAGAATCAGATCCATCAGAATTGACAAACTGATAAATTTTTGAAAAATTCTCAAAAGGGCTGAAATTCAAAGGGTAGCTAAATCAGTCTGGAAATTCAACTTATTTAAATCTCTAAGAATTCTGATTAATTTAGATTCAATTATGCCATTATTTAATATTAGAGAAAAGACATAGTTCAAAGAAAATAAAATTTAAAATGGTCTGAATAGGTCTAAGGGAGTTTATTCTATTATAGCACAGCCTAATTGCACTACAAATTTCTTTTAACATTCAGACAATACAGTCTCCTGTACGATCACCTAGTTATGAGGTAAATCTACAGAAATCTCATTTTTTTAATAAGGGGAAAACAGTCATAAGTTAAGAGAAACAAACTTGGCTTTAAAGAGAACTACTTTTCTACCTTCAAATAGAAATAGGGCTGGAAAAGTGTTATTGTAGCAAACTTCTTAGGCACTATAGTGATGCAGAAACTTTAGGATCAAAATGTAATTAAGTTCCCACATAAGAGCTTATAAGGAATGGGAACAATTATTTCAACTGTAAATAAAAATTCCTTTTGTTTTCATTAGGGATTGGGAAAGCATTGATAATAACTAAAAATTTGGATGATACTCCAAATTGTATATAATTCTACCTAAGTATTTTGGTTTACATAAAACTCTCAATGATTAAACCAAGGATTCTGAGAAGTATTTCACAGGCTTCAAATGGATTCCTACTCTAATGAACTTCACTATATATCTATATCTTATCATTCATTGAGTCTTAGTATATTTTTAAGAAAGCTCACTTTTTCTGCTTTGATTTGATCATGAGGTGATAATAATCAAGTTTAGCCAAAAAAAAAAAAAAAAAAAAAAAACCAGAAGAAACTAAAACTGAGTTGAAATTCAAACATTTTAATAAATGGCCAAATTTTAATAATAATGAGTCAGTATGGCATGGTGGATAAAAAAGCCATCCTTTAAGGCAGGACAATCTACATTCGAATTCTACCTCTTAAATTGTTATCTTTAGGACCCTTGACAAGTCATCTCAGTGCCCATTACTTAGCTGCCTTAATTGGAAGGAGTATCTATGCCTGGTTTCCTATACCAGTGGATTCAGAGATCCATAACTCTAGCAAATTAATAATAATAATATTAGTAATACATAGAGTAAAATTATGTTGGTAATTCCTTTTCCTGAGATGGCATGATAGTTAAAATAGCCATATAAAAACTTTAAAAAAAAAAACCAAAACTTTTAAATAGTGGATATTATAAGATATTTCAAAATTATTAGAACCAGTATCTTAACCAGTTAAAAACAAAAAAAGCTAGAATATCAAGGAGTAGCATTATGATTTCTGGCTATTAGAACTTAAAGGAATAGCTATACTCAAGTAAGAAGTTATCTGAGTATTTACACTCATTCCCCTCATGTCTATATTCAAAAGAGAGAAGGGTTTCTTTGGGAATGAGACATGTTTCCATTATGAGGCATGATACCATTAGCATAAGTCTCAGGAAACTCCTACCAATGCATATCAGTCTTGAAATTTAATTTTTTTTTTTTTATTTAAATTTTAAAAAAATGTTTTTCTCCTTCCTCCCCACCCCCATTGAGGAAAAAAGAGAAAAATAAAAACTTTTAAGCAAATTTGCATAATCAAGCAAAACAATTTCCTGCATTATCCATTTCCAAAAATATGTGTTATTTTGAAGCCTAAGTCCATTGCTTCTTTCTCAGGAGGTAGTCATCATAGGTCTTCTGAAATCAGTTTATCAGAGTTCTTAAGTGTTTCAAAATGCAACTTAGTCTCTTCAAGAATTCCCAGATTTATATAGTCAGTATGCTTTAGAGGTAAAACTTGAATCTAGGCCTTCCTAACTCTGTGTGCTAGTCCATATCATAACTTTTTCTCCTGGTTGTATTTTTAGGTCGCTACTTTTATCTTCTGTTTTTTCAAAAACAAGAGGAGAATCTTTGTAATTTCCTCATAATTTGCATACCTCAAACTTCATAATTTTTTCCTGTAGGCAATTTTTTTCTAGGATTGAAAGAGAATCATTCACATTTTCACTTTCTCAACTGTCAATAGTATAAAATATTTGGGAATCTATCTACCAAAGGAAAGTCAGGAATTATATGAGCAAAATTACAAAACACTTACCACAAAAATAAAGTCAAATTTAAATAATTGGAAAAATATTAAGTGCTCTTGGATAGGATGAGTGAAAATAATAAAGATGACAATACTCCCTAAACTAATCTATTTATTTAGTGCTTTGCCAATCAGACTCCCAAGAAACTATTTTAATGACCTAGAAAAAATAGCAACAAAATTCATATGGAAGAACAAAAGGTCGAGAATTTCAAGGGAATTAATGAAAAAAAAAATCAAATGAAGGCAGCCTAGCTGTACCTGATCTAAAGTTATACTATAAAGCAGCATTTACCAAAACCATTTGGTATTGGCTAAGAAATAGACTGGTTGATCAGTGGCATAGGTTAGGTTCACAGGACAAAATAGTGAATAACTATAGCAATCTAGTGTTTGATAAACCCAAAGATCCCAACTTTTGAGATAAGAATTCATTATTTTACAAAAACTGCTGGGAAAACTGGAAATTAGTATGGCAGAAATTAGGCATGGACCCACACTTAACACCACATACCAAGATCAGATTAAAATGGGTCCATGATTTAGACATAAAGAATGAGATCATAAATAAATTAGAGGATCCTAGGATAGTTTACCTCTCAGACTTGTGGAGGAGGAAGGAATTTTTGACCAAAGGAGAACTAGAGATCATTATTGATCACAAAATAGAAAATTTTGATTACATCAAATTAAAAAGCTTTTATGCAAACAAGATTAGAAGGGAAGTAACAAATTGGGAAGACATTTTTACAGTTAAAGGTTCTGATAAAGGCCTCATCTCCAAAATATACAGAGAATTGACTCTAATTTATAAGAAATCAAGCCATTCTCCAATTGATAAATGGTCAAAGGATATGAACAGACAATTTTCAGATGATGAAATTGAAACTATTTCCACTCATATTGAAAGAGTGTTCCAACTCACTATTGATCAGACAAATGCAAATTAAGACAACTCTGAGATACCACTACATACCTGTCAGATCGGCTAAGATGACAGGAAAAAATGTTGGAGAGGATGTGGGAAAACTGGGACACTGATGCATTGTTGGTGGAGTTGTGAAAGAATCTAACCATTATGGAGAGCAATCTGGAATTCTGCCCAAAAAGTTATCAAACCATGCATACCGTTTGAGCCAGCAGTGCTACAACTAGGCTTATATCCCAAGGAAATACTAAAGAAGGGAAAGGGACCTATATGTGCCAAAATGTTTGTGGCAGCCCTTTTTGTAGTGGCTAGAAACTGAAAAATGAATGAATGTCCATCAATTGGAGAATGGTTGGGTAAATTATGGTATGAGAACGTTATGGAATATTATTGTTCTGTAAGAAATGACCAGCAGGATGAATACAGAGAGGCTTGGAGAGACTTACATGAACTGATGCTGAGTGAAATGAGCAGAACCAAGAGATCATTATACACTTGAACAACGGTACTGTATGAGGATGTATTCTGATGGAAGTGGATATCTTTGACAAAGAGAAGATCTAACTCAGATCCAATTGATCAATGATGGACAGAATCAGCTACACCCAGAGAAGGAACACTGGGAAATGAGTGTAAACTGTTTGCACTTTTGTTTTTCTTCCCAGGTTATTTTTACCTTCTGAATCCAATTCTTCCTGTGAAACAAAAACTTTGATTCTGCATATATATATATTGTATCTAGGATATACTATAATGTATTTAACATGTATGGGACTCCCTGACATCTAGGGGAGAGGGTGGAGGGGAAAATTTGAAACAGAAGGGAGTACAAGGGATAATGTTGTAAAAAATTACCTATGCATATGTACTGTCCAAAAAAAGTTATAATTATAAAATCAATTAAAAATTTTTTTTCATTTTCTAGCTGACATATAAATAGTAACAGGATCCTGAAGTTACTGCTGCCCATTTATAACAGCAACCATTTATTTTCCTTTCCTGTATTAATTTATATAGCATTATGATACAATAATATTGAAAAATTGTGAAAAGTCACTACTTACCGTACCACAATTAGAAAGTACTACAGTTGTATAAAAATCTGTGTGTGTGTGTGTGTGTGTGTGTGTGTGTGTGTGTGTGTGTGTGTGTGTGTGTATAATGAGTGTGATGTTATTCAAGGAGGGGGAAAAAAAACTTCAGCCAATAAAGTCATAGTTCACAGCTCTATGAATACATACAGTTGGATGTAAATATCAAGAATATACTTATTTTTACTTGCAGAAAGAAATCCGTAGCTCCTTGGTTCTCTCCATGTTGCAGCAGATGCTAATGGAAGATAAAGCAGATTTAGTACGAGAAGCTGTAATCAAAAGCCTTGGTATTATTATGGGATACATTGATGATCCAGATAAATACCAACAGGTATACTTTTAGATTGAAAATTATTTTCTTTGGTTATTATGAAAGAGGTTTTTTCCCCAAGTCTCAGATAATATTTGAAATATTTGATTTAATCTGTGTTCTTAATCAATTTAAGGCATAAGTTTTACTTTATTTTTCCTATCATCAAATGTTATTCCCATCTGCTTTTAATAGGGTTTTGAACTTCTGCTCTCAGCCTTGGGTGATCCCTCAGAAAGAGTAGTTAGTGCAACACATCAAGTATTTTTACCTGCCTATGCTGCTTGGACGACAGAGCTTGGAAATTTGCAGTCTCATCTTATTCCTACACTTCTAAATAAAATTGAAAAACTTCTCAGGGTAGGTGATTTAATTACTCAATTTTTTTAATGGAAGCTTAACATATAGTTAGTAAAGAACATTTCATAGAATGTATTAATTATATATATATATATATATATATATATATATATATATATATATATATATATATATATATATATATATATATATATATATATATATATATATATTCAACTCTCCTTAGTAAACTGACTGACCCAGTCCTCTTCTCAGCTGTTCTTTAATTGTTCACTTCCCAAATAACTTCTGTATCACTCCTCAGCTGCAAGATTCTCTTACTAGAATGGAAGTGTTTTATACTTGGACATTGTGAAATGAGTTGTTTCTAAGCCTTGTTAGTTGATAAAGATAATATACTTTTTACTGCACTAGATTACTATTTTAATGCAGTATTTTATTCTCATTTTTAAAATTTATTTTTTCACTCTTACTATGTAATGAGAAGTAAAAAATAGTTGGGATTAATTTCTGGACTACTTTTATGTCAAGATCTCTAGGATATCTTCCAGAAGTGGTGTAATGATTTCCTTTCAGTTTAAATAGTTTTATTAGTAAGTATTTGTCTATTTCCATTATTTATATTTTAGAGGTTAGACTGTCCTCCCCAATCCATAAAGAATAATTCTTCTCTCTTCCTCCTTTACACCTTGCTGAATGCAAAGAACAATAAAGGTTAAGTTAATCCTGTCTTGGGTTAAGAAAAGTGTGTTGCCATCCTTATAGCTCATATGTATAGAGTTCTTTACACTTTCTATACAGCAATCCTTGTGATATAGATAAGGATATTAACCCTGTTTTTTAGTGGATAATTCTGAGGCTCAACAGGGATGACAGGTGTGTAACTGTAGTCTTTTTCCAACAATGAGTCAGCAACTTGAACTGGGTTTAAAAATCAGGTTGTCTAATTCTAATTCGATTATTCTCTTTACTCTGCCATGTTGTGGAATTAGATAGGAGAAATTGTAATGCATACTTATTTAAAATATAGGATATAGTTTTGGGCTTTTTTTCTTTTAATATTTGAAACCTGTGTTAACAGGATTCCTGTAAGGTTCTTTTATTAAGTATCTGATCATAGATAATTGGAACTACCTAAACTTCTGTTTTCAAAATTTTATTATTTAGAATTAGTTATCTTATCTCCCAAAAACATTATTTATTTAAAAAAAAAAAAAAAAAAAAAACCTAGCACCTGGTAACTTTAGAATTTTAATTTTTGTCTCATACGAGATGATTCCATATTCAGCTTTTCAGTTTTAGAAACCTAATTTACTATATTTAGGACAGTAGAATATCTTTTCACTTGAGTTAACTCTTACATGTATATTCGTAGTATATTTTTGTAAGCTTTCATACATTTTCATATACAATGATTCTTTTCCTCCAGGCGCTTACATCTCTTTGTATGACAGTTACTTTTTCCCCATTTTTTACTTTTTTCTTTTCTCTCTGGTTCCTTCTTTTAAAAATTTTCTTCACTTTTTAGTACAGTGCTAACAAATATTATATGTCAGCAAATTAATAGATGATCAACAGGAAAAGGAAACTATTTTACTTGAAAAGTTTCGCAATTACAAGATATTCTTTGACTTGTCTCAAATTCTGCTGCCTAAATTGTGGAAGAATTCCAAAAAATGAAACCCCCACAAATATCCTTCAAGATATTAAAATCTATTTAATACTGTTTTTCTGAGCAAAGAATGGTTTTATTGCCTTTATACCACTTCGTGCTTTGACACATCTAGAAGTGCAGAAAAAGCTTTGTGGATATCTTGTTTGAGAATTATAGTGTAAATTTGTAAAAATGTTCTGTTTGTAAGGTGATTTCCAAAGACTAAAATTACCTTCCTTGTGTTTCAGGAAGGAGAGCATGGACTGGATGAACATAAGCTTCATATGTATCTTTCCGCCTTGCAGTCCTTGATTCCTTCATTGTTCGCATTGGTGCTACAGAATGCACCTTTCTCAAGCAAAGTGAAGCTCCAAGGTGAAGTGCCACAGATTGAAGGTATTGAACTTAATAGATTTTGGGAGAAAGATATATATTATTAAAAACCTAATATCTCAAGTAATTATTGCTTAAATATTCCAGAAGTCACTCTTGTTATTTTTTAATGTATGAGTGGTGTGTGATTCTATGGTCATAGAATATTTAAAGTTTATGGCTTCATCATGGATAGATAAGCCTCTTTATATTTTTTCATAATTTCTTTTTATTCTTCTCATAAAGTCACCATTGCACCACTAAATTAGATTTGTGTTTCTCATTTGGACAGTTTAGTTCCCTTCCATTAATAATATATCTGAGTCTGAAAAAGTTCATTTGATTTTTCTTGGTACCATGTTGAGAGGCGTATAGTAATTTCTTCTTTCCTTCTTCTTTCCCTGCCTATATCTTCTTATGTTCAGTAAGATATGGGAGGAGAAAAAAATGTTATTGTGTCATTCTATGTGATTTGAGTTAATATATAAGTAGATTCAATAATAGGTTGGTCAGAGTAGTTTCCAGAGGTTTTTCCCTCTTTCTCCACCTCCAAAGTAACATATTTTAGTTGAAGCACATTTTAAAAGTTCAAAAGATATTGCCAATACTTCCTCTAAAGATAAGGTCCTTATTCACCTTTAAAAAAAAAAAAAAAAAAAAAAATATTGGAGTGAAATTTTAGTCAGAGAATAAGAAGTACATGAAATGAAAAAAAGACCCTTTATTTAGATCTTTTTCACTGTTATACAAAGGGAGCTCCAGGTCATTCAGAGGTTATGCCATGTGGCAATTTCCATCTCCTCTGAACCTCTTCTTTGATTGGATAACTTGTTGGAGCTATAGCAGTGCAGAGACACTCAGATCTTCCCAAATGAGTCCACAGTTAGGTTCATTCACACTTCACCTATCAATTTTGTTGCTGATGCCAGTGTAGGTAAGATAGATAAGAAGAGTCCCTCTTATCTCCCTCACAAATGCTCTGATATACATGCATTTTTAAAACTTTTTATCATTCAACAAATATTTGTAGTATTAAGGATCAATACAATCTTTGTTTTTGGATTTTATTTGGCTAACTAATAATATCAAATGTCAATAAGTTTGACATTTTCTAGGCTCCAGCTTCTTAAACTCTGGTTTGTGACTCCATATAGGGTCTCATAATTAAATGTGGGGAGTCACAAAAGTATCATTTATTATCAGCAAATGTTTGATTTGTATACCTTTTTAATATATCTACATATCTGGGGTTACTTTAAAACTTTCTTGGACAAAAAAGGGTTTGTGAGTGGAAAAAATGTAAGAAGACTAGATAACCAATCATTAGTCATCAAAGGACCATTTACCTATAGACTAATGTTCACATAATTTCAAATTTATTTTGTTGTTCAGATTTCAGACTTATTTGTTTAACTGTGTCTCTCATTCCAATGTAGACTAAAAATGACATATGAATACCATGTGGATAAAATGCATTTAATAAATATGTGTCTGAAGTTATGCCAAAATAAATTATTATAATATGTAGAAATTCCCACTTTCATTTTTAAAATTTATATTTATAATAGGAAATGTAATATATAGCACTGAAAAAAGTTAATGGAAATGTTTTTCCTCCTTGTAAAAAAAAAAAAAATTGCATCTAAACCCCTGAGTTCATATTCACTTCTTTCATATTATTTTTTGTGTGTGTGGCTTTTTTCATTTATAGTGACTAGGTTCCCTCGTCCTGTGTCACCTCTTCAGGATGTGGCCACCATCATTGGGAGTCGTGAGCAATTAGCTGTGCTGCTACAACTTTATGACCATCAACTTGAGCATGAGGGTACAACAGGCTGGGAGAGCTTACTCTGGGTAGTGAATCAGCTGTAAGTTTGTCTGTTTCCACTGTTTCTTCTTCTTCTTCTTTTTTTTTTTTTTTTTTTTTTTTTGCTGAAGCAATTGGGGTTAAGTGACTTGCCCAGGGTCACACAGCTAGAAGGTGTTAAGTGTCTGAGGTCAGATTTGAACTCAGATCCTCCTGACTTCAGGGCTGGTGGTCTATCTACTACACCAACAAGCTGCCCCTCCACTAAGTTTCAACATAATATTCTCCCCTTCATCCCAAGAAACTTCAACCCAGAAAGTGGTGAAATCTACTTGTTTAAGTCCATTAGTTTTCCCTCCCTCTAGCTAAAAAAGTAAAATGACTAGATTATTCAGAAGTGAAGTAGATAATCATGAATTTAAGAATAGCCTGAAAATCTGGACTAGATATCACCCACTCAGGTGACTTTTTTTTTTTTTTTTTTTTTTTTTTTTGGCACATCAAAGAACAATTTCTAAGCAAATTTTTAGCTAGTTTCACACTACTCATAATTAGATTTTTCAGGATCCAAATCTACAATCATCACTAGTCAAAAGGCCCTTGATGTTCATGATGTAGTAAATTTTCCTTTATTTTTAAAAATCAGACATCTTAAAATGCTTCAAGCTTTGCAAAAAAAAAAAAAAAAATTTTTAACTCCACCACCAAAGGATGTTAGACCCAAACTTAATTAAAAAGTTGGTTAAAGCATGCCCTTTAAAATATTGCTTGTTAATTTTTTGAAAACATAATGTGATGTGAAACAAGATTATAGGGGGCAATTCTAGTCATAAAACCAGTGTCCTAATTGGCCAATCAACTTAATATTGATAGTAAAGATTATTATTGCTTCCTATTAGAATTTATGATGAATTCTTATTGTTATTGCAAAATGATGTTGATTACCTTAAGTGGGAAGGCCTCTGTTGATTTATGGATGTCTTCGTTTTTTTGTCTGTGAAGATGTTATATTATCATACCAGTTAGGCACTCTTGATTTATTTTTCTAGTAGTTTTATGCATGAACTAAACTTGCAACCTTGGTATTCATTGGAATCATAGTAGACTGGGTTAAGTTATAGATAGATGAATGAATGAATGGGATGCTTAAGAATAACAGCTATCAAAATAAATGGTACAAGAAGTTTGTGGGATGGGTAGGCATGAATGAGTTGCTGCCTTCATCAGTGGAGGGAATACCTAACACTGATAAATTCTAAAGCACTTTTAAGTGGTCCAGGACTAAACTAAGCCACTTTCCCTTTCATTATGCTATCAGAAGTAAAATGAGAAGTGGGATAAAATTGTAGAGACAAAGGTACAATATTTCATCTCTCATTTTAGCAAGGAAACAGAACATGATTTATAATACATGTTTTGGGTTTTTTTTTTTTCCTTTTCTATATTCAGGTTACCACAACTCATAGAAATAGTTGGTAAAATCAATGTTGCTTCAACTGCCTGCGTCCATGAATTCTCCAGATTTTTCTGGCGCCTGTGCCGAACATTTGGGAAAATATTTACAAACACTAAGGTAATAACTTGTTTTCTATGAATTCTAGCTGTAGAAAAATAGATGAGCCCTTTATTACATTTCTCTGTTAATGTGTCCTATGTTTTTATAGGAAAATAAAATGCTTTATACATCTATCCTAAAATGACTTAGTTTTCAATCTTAGCATATATTTCAGACTTAGGAATAGTTCTATACCCAGTTGGACCCTGAAAGATTTTCCAGATATTGGAATGCTCAAATTAAAGTACCCACACCAAGTTTTTGAGATGATATTGATATAATACTCTTAGGAACTGTTTACTCAGAATTCTTTGATTGCAGATTAGATGTAATTATGCATCGTGATACCTTTAAATAGAAGCCCTTTATATACCTTTGATTTCAGTGGAGACAAATAATTGCTATCAGTACAAACTTAATATCTAAATTAATTTTATGATCATTGCTGCTTATCAAGTAAGATTTTTTTAGATATTAAAGTTATATTTCCTTAGCTCCTAAATCCTAATTTAATAAAAATAATTTCATTTGCCTAGTTCTTTTAAAGAAACATTTTTTAACTAACCAATTATTAAATAGTCTTAAATAAAGAAGAAATGTAGCATAGTGTTGATTGACCCTAGATCAGAAAGATCTGAGTTCTCTTTCATACATACTGGCAGGGATTTGGACAAATAATCACTTAATCTCTCAGTGCCACAGGCAGTTCTTAAACTGTAAATTGCAGAGTATTTGAAGATATATATGTATGGAGATAATTTGCTCCAGGAGAGTTCCCTTATGCCAAAAATTTCATAAATCTTAACAAAAAAGAAATACAGAATGATATTAAATTAGATTTTACATATTAAAAATAATAAATGTTTAAATGATGTTTTTCTCTAAAATTCAGAACACTTCTTATTTTTAAACAGACTTTTTAAGGGAAGCATCATAGTTTAGTGGAAAGAGTCATTTAATTTGTTGAGAATTTAGTTTTCTTCATCTGTAAAAATCCTTAAGTTTCTGTGGTTAAATTTTTTACAATTGTCTGGAATCTTGGATTTTTAAGACCATCTGATTCATCTTTAACAAGTAATGATTTTTCAGAATTTCTGAAAGCAACTTTTATCAAACTCTTGATATTCAGCATTGGGTTAGGTAACTTGAATCAGCTAGATTGCTTGGCCACTCTTCTTCAACTTAAGGTCATCCCCAATGATAACTGTTCTTGTCTCAACTCTGCTTTATATAAGTGCCTGAGCCCCTGTTAATCTTCATTACCCCTAGACACTTATCAGCACCCAGCTCTTAGGCCAACTTGGCCATATTGCCAACCTACTTTCTACCCATCCTATCCTGAAATAGTTTGCTTCTTTGTGCTGAGTCTAGCTGATACAAGAAAATAGGTTGATTAGAAAAGGTATTGTGAAACAGTTTGGGGGAATGGGGTATTTTAATTCAGAAGTAGCAGAATGGAATTAAAGTTACTTATATTATTCATCTTTACCTTGTTCTTTCATTTCTCTCCTTTTCATCTAACCACTAATCTAAATCTTTGAAAATACTACTTAATTAGAGTTTGGGTTGTGGCTGCGGTGGTGGTGGTGGTGGTGGTGGTGGTGGTGGTGGTGGTGGTGGTGGTGGTGGTGGTGGTGGTGGTGGTGGTGGTGGTGGTGGTGGTGGTGGTGGGTTTTTTTTGTTTTTTAAATTCTGGTCTCATTGAAGAGTTCTTTGCATAATTACTAGTCTCTAGTCATTTCTGCTTCATCTTTTGGGAATAATTTACTATTGTATTCTTATTTTCAATTTCAGGAGTATTCTATCCCTCTTGAGATGCCTTCTCTAAAAGAGTCTTCCTTTATCATTATACTATCATTTTTTTAGATCTTTCTGAAGCCTTCTTTCCTATTATATAAAATTTAGCCTGATTTTTTTTTTGTCACTTCCTTCAAGTACTCTTCTACAAATGTATTGAGTTGTGAAATTAAGTGCTCATTTTCTTAAAAGCTTCTCTCATGCTTCTCAACTTTTTCTTTGCTAATTTTTTTTTGTTTTCATAATTCATTCTAGCTTCTTCTGTGACATGATAAATTCAGAAATTAATTAGATTGGTAAATTAGTTTAATTCAACTTTTAGTTAAATTTTAAAAAGTGACAAAATCTAGCCCTGTAGCATAGTGCTCTTTTTATAGTAAATACTTAATAAATATTGGTTGAAATGAATTAAGTTCATTTGAAGTATCTCATCCTTTTGCCATTCTTTGCATTTCCTATTAAGTCAGTATTATAAATACTTCCCCCCTTCCTAAGTACTCTGTGAAATAATCCCCAAATAGTATCACTTTTCTTTTTTCTTCTGTCCTTAAAAAAAAGAAAAGCAACTTAAATTTTCCCCATAAATTGCTGTTAAGCTAGGTCTTCCTTAACATATTGTAGTTACATTTTGAAAATAAACAATAAATGTTTTCAATTATTTATTTGGTAATTGAAGATTTGTAAAATCCTTTCCTGAAAAAAACTTTTAACTGGGTGATTCAAATATTATCTTCTGTTATGAGCCTCTGGCAAAAAACTAGAAAGTATTGTCTGTCAGTCACCTCCAAAAGCCAAGTTCACTATATTAATCCTTTTTTTTTTTTTTTTTTTTTCCCTGAGCAATTGGGGTTAAGTGACTTGCTCAGGGTCACATAGCTAGGAAGTGTTAAGTGTCTGAGATCAAATTTGAACTCAGGTCTTTCTAACTTCAGGGCTGGTGCTCTATCCACTACGCCACCTATCTGCTCCTATATTAATTCTTTAAAGTAAAATCTAAGATTGTTTGCATAACGTTCTCATAACAACCTGTATAGATAAATTTTCGCATTTTAATTTTAATGCCCTAAAAGTGAAAAGGATTTTTTAAAAAAATATTTCTCACTATACATTTCAGCAAAATTTCTGTGAATTTTTGGACTTTTAAAGAATCTAGATTTTTTTTCCCCCATGTAAATGAAATTAATTCAAATAGTTTGTTTCTTTCACTGTATACCTAAAATTCAAGTATTGAATCTCTAATCTCTTGAAAAAATTGAGACCTAAGACTTCCTCCTCCTCAAGGAGCTGGTTTTATAAGTCCCCAATACAATTAGCTAGCTTAACTTAAAGAACCTGTAAGTATACAGGTGCTGAAAAAAATCAGTCACATCATATACAGTATCAGTTTATAAGATTTGTGGTTTTAGCATCCACATAAGAAATCAATCATAAGTCTTGGGAAATAAATGAGAGTCCTTTGTCAAAGCAAACTAAAAATGAAATGGAAAGGATCAGTATAGTCTGAGTTGGCTATGTGTTTGGAGTGGCATGACCTAGAGTATTGTTTATATCTTTGGTCCTCAGTTTATCTCTCTTTAAAAGAGGAAAATGTAGAGGAGGTGATATTTACAATTACTTTCAACTTTAATATACTATGACATTTCACTTTTGATTATTCTGAATTATTTATTGAATCTTATTTAAAATTTCTAGGAGGTGACCCTGAGCAAGTCACTTAAGCCCAATTGTCTTAGCCAAAAAAAAAAAAAAAAAAAAAGTATTCTAGGATAGGCAAAAAAAGATAAGCGGCAACTTTTGGTAGTAAATATGGTATGTAGGAATTATGTGTTTATCCTAAAGGAGTAAATAAAATGGAATTCTATATGCTTTAGAAATCTGATTTCTTTGGTGATCTTATAACTATGGCATATTAGTTCTGATAAACCAGTGTTTATTATCTTTTTTTTTTTCCCAAGATTTTTCAATTTTCCCATGCCTCTAAATTTGGAAATAATTTAAATTTCTGATCAGTAATTTAAACTAATGTTTTATAAGCATGAAAATAAGACTATATTTTCAATCCATTAAATCTGAAATTTGGGGAATTTTCTTTAAACTTATAGGTAAAACCTCAATTCCAGGAGATTCTAAGATTGTCTGAAGAAAATGTTGGTGAGTTCACCTTTTGAAATAGTGAAGTTAATGTATTTTAAAATGTAGTAATTAAATGTTAAGTATAGTTTGCTAATGGAAAAATTATGTTTAAGGTTCTTTTTCACAGCTTTTTTTATTAGTTATCTCTATAATCCTATGTTGGGACTATTAGCAGGCATTTCAGAGAATGTAGGGAGGAATGAAAGGATACTTAGGTGTTAGTATGCACAGTTTAAAGAAAAAGTTCAGGATTATATAAAAGGTTTCCTCAAAGATGGAATTATATGAAACTAGAAAGCAGAAAGGGGCCTGCTATGTGAAGAGAATGTTGCATGGAGAATGAAAGGGGGCAAAAATAAGTCAGAAAATCAAGTCTGTGGAAGAGAAGAAATAAGAGCTGGGTGGGGAGAGAGGAAGTTTGTTGATTTTGAGTCACTTTCTCTCTTTGATGATTGTGGAATGTTCATGATGTTAATTCTAGTTTGGATGAATCCTTATATGCTTACCACATTCCCACACAAATGCATTATATTTCCTTATCCTTTCCACTCTGAATTATATAAGAGTTGTGCTACTTTTTCCACTTAATAGGAAAGACCATCTTCATATGAGGGGCTGTTCCCTCTGAATTTGATCCTTGATGTCTTTAAATTGTGTATTTTAAAGGAAATTTATATAGTAACTCTGTTTGGCCCAGTAACCTGTTTTTCTACCCTTGTCTATTTTGATGATCATGAGACTCAAATAGAGCTTAGATGGGAGGGAGAGAGAAGGGAGAGGAGAGGAATGTGTAGGTGAGCTCTACTAGCACTTTTAAATGCCCATATGAAGTTATAAGATATAATTCCTGCCAATATGGAGATTGCTCTCTATTAGGGAATTATGGCATACAAATAGCTATAATGCAAAATATTCTAGTAGGACTTCAGGTAGAAATATCCCATAGGCAGATGGGGATGAGAGTCTGGAGCTCAGGTGAGAAAGTAGAGCTGGAATTACAGATTTGGGAATTGTTGGCATTGTTGAAGCTGTGGTACTAAATAGAGTTTGGATTATCTATATCACTTTCTCATAACTCTTCTGCCTCTACTATATTAAAACTTTAAATTTCCCCTCTCTTATAGGAATTCATCTTTCCATGTCTTGATTTACCTAACTTCCCATTCATGTTTTAGGCCTTACCAGAATTTCCAGTCTCTTTATCATGCTATGTTCCTTTCCCACCCATCACCTCTGTTGTGTCCTCAGTGCTTACTTATCCTTTGCAGGATTGATCCTAGATAGAGGGCTGTGCTTGAGAGTCAGGATAACTTCATTTCAAATCTTGTCTCAAATGTTTACTAGCTGTATAACTCTGGACAAGTTACTTAATCTCTCTCACCCTCACTTTCTCTTCTGTAAAATGAAGATAATAATAGCACCAATCCCATAAAATTGTTGTAAGAATCAAGAGAGATAACACAAGTAAAATTCTTTGCAGACTTTAAATATTAGCTGTTCTCATCAGGATCATCTTTATGAAATAGTAGAACTATATACTCAAATCACTTGACCTCTTGTACCCTTCAGAATTGCTCAGTCCTCAATCCCATTATATTCTCAGCAGCAGCATTTTCTGCTCCTTCTACAAGAGGTGTGAATACTGTCCTGCAGATTGGTGTCCATTACATATTCATGTTACCTAATTTTATATAAGCTTTCACTATGTTAGATTTCCTTCATCAACTGTTCCAGACCCCTCCCTCACACTCCCTAAGCCATTTTAACCCACTTCTCAATAATTGATAATATAACTACTTTACTGAGAAAATTCAACTACCTTCTTTGGCTACCTGATTGCCTCTTTTCCACATGTCAAAACTTTTCTATATCTTCTCATATCATATTTCATTCTCAGAGTCTTAAGAGACTATCCTTCTTGCAAATACTAACATCTCCACGAGTGCCCTTAGTGCTATTCTTAACTGTCTCTTCTGAGAACTTCTTCAAGTGATCATTCCATTCCATCCCATTCTCCATAAACAGGCTTATTTTCTACTATTCAGTTACTATCTACTCCTCAAAAGCACAAGATCTTCTAGATCACTAAAAACCTTGATTAGATCATGATACTCCTTTAAGCTAATGTTTTAAAATATTCTTACCTTTCACTGTCATACTCCTAGAAAGTCATCTTCTCACACATTTCCTTACCAACCACTCACTTCACATCTTAAAATCTGATCTACTTCTCAGTTGAGATATACTTCTTAAATGCTAAATCCAGTAATCTTGTTTCCATTTTCTTCAAACTTTGTACAGTACTTGTCAATCACCTTTTTTCCTCCTCCTCCCTTGAATTCTAAGAAATTATTCTCTCCTGGCTTTCATACCTATCAGATCATTTTTCTCTTGCTGGATTGTTACCTCATTATCCTTAAGCATCAGTGCCCCTTCCAAGGCTCTATTTTGAATCTTACCTCATCAGCTTTTATGGCTTCTCCAAAAAGTCTTACTATATTTATTCCTATGTCTTGTGAACTTTAGTCCCTTAATTAGCCATTTACCAGATATCTCAATCTAGATATCTTATTAGCACCTCAAACACAACCTGTCCAAAAGATAACAGATTATCTTACTGCAAATTTCCAATCCTTTCCTAAAATTCTCATTTCTGTTGAGGGTGTCACTGTCTGCCTAATCATTAGAGTCATAACACTGGAGTTAATCCTTAACTTGTTCTGTTTCCTCCCTCTCACCCCCATTCAAATCTTTTCAGTTCATCCTACTTAGTATGTTTAATCTCTTCCCTTCTTTGTACCCACAGGGCTACCTACCACCTTAGTTTAGGCTTTCATCACCTCTTAACTATTCTGTTGTAAACTAGTTGTTTAGCCTCCTAAATTATCTTGCTTCTACCTTCTTACTATCCATCCTCCCTGCCAAAATAATTATCCTAAGACATAGGTATAACCATATCATTCCTGTATTCAAAACTCCTTTTAGACTTAAGTTGGTCTAAGTTGAGAGTCTGATAAAATTTCGATATTTCTATGTTAAAATCATATTTCCATGATAAAATACAAATGTCTCTACTTGAAATTTATTGTCCTCCATAATTTTGCCACAGTCTACTTTTCCTTTCATATACTTCATTAGAATTATACTGGACTCTACTGACTTATTTCCTTAATTTATCATGCCATCTCCTTGCTGTCCCTCATAAAATGATTCCTTCCCTACCTCCACCTCACAGATTCTTATATATCTTTAAGAGTTTCTCTATGAAAACAAACATCTTTGTTTACTCCATTGTTAGTCCTCCCCTTCCTCAATTCATTGTTGTATTTCTCCTTGTTTATATAATATATATATATATACATATATACATATATACACACACACACACATATATAAATATAAGTGTATTCTATATTACAGTGTCAGATATTCAAGTTGATTATCCAATGATAGGAGACTGAAGTTCACTAGATAGTCGGGCTGGATACAGTAGGACTTTGGGGAATGACAGGGGAGCTGATGATGTAATCAGGATAGAGACTGCAGAAAGAGAAGAAATAAGACTCAGTATACCTGTTTTTCCACATTTCCTCCAGCATTTGCCATTTTCTTTTTCTTGAGGATGGGGATTTTTTTCCCCCTTTATATTCTCAGAGCAGAGTGTTTTTAAATATAACAAATACCTGGTAAAAAGGGTTTTAGTTTAGTTTAGTTTTGTTTTGTTTTTAAGATAGCCAGGAGAAAGAGTGTCAGGGGAGGCAGTGAAATTGAAAGACTACACTAAACCAGGAGTAAGGAGACCTGAATTCAAGGTCCTGACTATTGATTCTGTCAATATTACCTGGGCCAGTCACAATGTCTTTTAGTCTTACTAAGTCATTTCTAAACTAAGGAAAGTAATACTTTGTATTTAGCTCATGAGGTGATTATGAAGATTTAATAATGTGTTATTTATAATTGTAATGCAAACTATTATTACATTTCTTATCTTACCTTCCTTTTTTCATGGCAAGTTTCCATGGAAAAAGGCTAGGTATTAGAAACTAAATGGGTCTGCTTATCTTCAAAAGAAAATGAGCTTGTTTTTTTTAGGTTGTGCAAAACATATTTCCATATTAGCCATGTGCCAAAAAAGCAAGAAAAATAAATCGAAAAAATGTTAATTTGCATTCAAAGTTCATTGCTTCTCTGCTTGTAGATGGCATTTTTTTTTCATGAGTCTTTGGACATGTCTTCATGATCTTAGTCTTGCACAGATTTTCGTCATTACAGTGTTGTTCTTATTGTATACTATCTTCTCCTGGTTCTGTTCATTTCACTTTGTAATAGTACCTTTAAGTCTTCCCAGGTTTTTCTGAAACATTCCCCTGGGGCATCATTTATTATAGCACAAAAATATTCTATCACAATCATATGCCACAGTTGTTCAGTCATACCTCCCTCGATTTTCAATTCTTTGCTACCATAAAATGAGCTGCTATAAATATTTTGTACTTATGGGTCCTTGCTCTTTTTCTTTAATGTCTTTGTAATACAGACCTAATGGTATTTGCTCAAAGAGTATGCACACTTTTTATAGCCCTTTGAGCATGGTTACGCATTTTTTTAGAGAATTATTGGACCAATTTACAACTCTATCAACAGTAGTATTTTAGTGAATCTATTTTTCCACATGCCCTCCCCTCCCCCCCAGAATTTGTCATTTTCTTTTGTAGTCATGTTAGTCAATCTGATAGGTATGAGATGGTATCTTAGATTTGTTTTTAATTTGTATGTGTCTTAATTTTTAGTGACTTAGAGCAATTTTTTTCATATAATTTGATAATTTGGATTTCTTCTGAAACCTGTTTGTCTTAACCATTTATAATTTGTGGAATGGCTCTTATTTTTATAAATTTCTTTTGTTTCTCTATATATCTTAGAATATAGGTCTTTGTCAAAGAAACATATTGTAAATTTTTTCCTGTTTTCTCATTTTGGCTGCATGGATTGTTAGTGTAAAAACTTAACAAAAGAACTTTCATGAGCTTCCATCTCAATTTGACTAACAGTTATACCTTACATGCTTATTTTTTATATGACATTCATATTTTGCATACAAATGAATCAACATTTGTAGTAAACTTTTTGTCACTGTGTAGTCACTGAACATTTTGTAATGTTTTTGTCTTCTCTCCTTCCTTTCTATTCTTTATGCCTATTTTGAGCAATTGTGTTTCACATCTTTTCATCACAAACTCTAAGCCTATAGTCCCTTAACCCTCAATGCACTACTGCTAGGATAAGGACTAAAATTCCAGATAAAGCCAAGACCTGTTAGAAATCAAGCAGACCATTAAGTTCATTTATGTGCCCTCTCCAAGCTGGTAATAAAGTAAATGTTTTGTAAACTGTGAAGTACTGTATGTTTGTGATTTGTTATTAGTACAGTTGGTAATAGCTGGGTAATGAAAAATTCAAGACATTGAAATTGGTATTTTACAAGCATTTTTGAAATGTTTTCCATAACCAGATTTTCAAAGGATAAAAACCCTTATTTTTGCCTTTTTTTTTTTTCTTCAGAGAGTGTCATATCTCATTTTATTCACTAAATTTCTTTCTCATGTTACATTCCCATTTGCTCTAATTTTAGGCTTTTGATATAGAAAACCCTAACAGCAAGTAAGCAAATTGTAAGATGACAATATTTCTTTGTATTTAGAATTTTTTTTTTAAATATGTCTATGATTTTAGATTCTTCAGCAGGAAATGGGGTCCTAACAAAAGCTACAGTTCCTATTTATGCCACAGGAGTCCTTACGTGCTATATTCAGGTAAGAAGAAAATTCTTAATTTCATGCATATAATTTTTAAGTTTGGTCAGTTTTACATCCATTGAAATTGGGGAGGAGATATTTGTGTATCATCTGGGAGTCAAGTCAGCAAGTATTTATTAAATGCCAATACCATTAAATGCCATTTATTAAATTTGCCATGTACTAAGCAATGGGACTAAAAAAGACAAAAATAGTCCCTGCTCTCAAGGAGCTTACAGTCTTACATGAAAACAATTATGTGTAAACAATAAAATAGGAGATAATTTCAGACAGAAAACACTAGAATTAATGAATTGCTTTTGTTTCGTAGCATTCTTCACAGGATAAAAAAAAATTAAGTACTTACAGCATGTCAAGTACTGTGTTAAACATCTCAAGGAGCTTACAGTCTTACATGAAAACAATTATGTGTAAACAATAAAATAGGAGATAATTTCAGACAGAAAACACTAGAATTAATGAATTGCTTTTGTTTCGTAGCATTCTTCACAGGATAAAAAAAAATTAAGTACTTACAGCATGTCAAGTACTGTGTTAAACAAACCTGACCTCAGATTGCTTGCATTTCAGTAGGGGAAACACCCTCTACCCTACCACACACCTCCCTGGGTTGATGCCCAGGAAGCCATGTCAGTTGATTGGACAAGAAAAGGTAAAAGCTTAACAATCAAAACCAACAAGATTTATTAAGCTTTTATGTCTTAGACAACGCTATACTACATACTAGGGTTATAAAGAAAAGCAAAAGCAGGCTTTGCCCTCAAGAATATCTATTCCTAAAGAGGAGACAACATTCAGACAACTGTAATTTCCAAAGCAATTGGAGATAATCTTAGAATAAAGACAGACAGCAAGAGGAGGGGTAACCACTTACCAAAGGTTTATTTTAAACTTCAAGGGTTTTCTGTAGGTAGCAGAGAAAACATCTGAAAATTAAGAGATGACAAGGGGAGAAATGGGAGCTGAACCAGCAGCCTCCATTTTTTTAGTGAAGTATGAGGCCAGATCTGCAATTGAGAGTGTGAAGGGAAAGAATGCTAGGGCAGGATTGGAAAAGGTCCCATGTAAATGAAAGACAGGGATAGGTTGTATATATCAGAGGGAAAAATGAAAAGATAAAGAATTTTGATCAAGTAGAAGAATTTCCGAATTAATGATCATGGAAATGGAGCCCTTATTTGTGGTGGCAAGATCAAGGGTGTGATTATCCCTTTCAATAGCTGATTCTATACCTGAGATGGAAAAAGAATTCACTTCTATTATTTCCTTTTTTTTTTTTTTTTTTTTTTTTTTTTTTTTTTTTTTTTTCCAGCTGTCCTTCCATGTACAGCTTAGACTTGTGTGGTGGCCCCTTTCAGCAGCAGCCTGTGCTCTGAAATTGCCTGGTTTATACCTTGCACTACTTATTTCTTTTATGGGTTTTCTAATAATCTGTATGAGAACATGTAACATAGTAATTTTATCTGGTCAATCAGGCATTTACTAAGCACTCAATTCTGTTTGTCAGAGACTCCACTGTATACTAAGGATACAAAAGAAAAATCATCCCAGGCCTCAAGAAGCTTACATTTTTTCTAGAGTCTATGATATGTATATACTTATTTATATTATTCATTAGTGTCATAGATAACCTTCATAAGAGTCCCATCAAAAAGATGATCCCTCATTGATGACAGGAATTGTCTAAATGTTCCTATTCCCAGATAACTTTTACTAACTTCATCAAACTTTGGAATACTGCGGAACTATTCATTGAAAGCTACAAAAATGCAAAAGAAATCCTAAAAACAGAACAGATAAAAATCTAAACTTGACCAGATTGTGATGTATAGCTAGATAGACAATCTATTGAATTATTATATCTATATCTGTGTAGATATAGATATAGATAGATAGATATAGATATATTTGTGTGTGTATATAGATATATAGATATTGGACATATACTGCATGCAGCCAATTACTTGGGCCAATAATTGAAAGATAGCTGTGTGAATAAATTCTTCAGTGCTTCCAGTGATCCCCAAACTCTGTCACCAAAACCCTTCTTTAAAACATATATACATAAATAAAATTATTTTAATTTTATTTTCTTTTACTGATAAATGTTTTTCATAGGATCACATTCATTTTTTAATATGTCCTTTACCTTCTCATCCCTTCTATTCAGTAAATTGTTTTTGATAATAAAGAATTTAATAAAAAGAGAAGAAAAGAAAACAGATGCCAAATCTTGTTTCTTCCATTACCATATCTCTCCTTTGTTCCCCTTCTCATTGATCACACAACCATCACTCTTAAATTTGGCCCTCTTACTTAGAGTATTGCAGTAGCTCCTTAAGCAGTCTGCCTGCTTCAGGTCTATCCACTCTCCAATCCATTTTTAATACAAATCCACAAGGGATTGTTCTGAAACATAGGTACAACCAAGTTACCAATATAATCAATAAATTTCAGTATATGTCTCTAGGATTAAAGTTTTCTTTCTTCACATACACACACACTCCCTTCTTCCCTTCTCTGTATATATTGTCTCTCCCTATTAGAATGCTTCTTGACAAGAGGGACTATTTTTGCCTTTTTTTTTTTTTTTTTTTTTTTTTTTTTTGTATCCTGAATGTTTAACATAATTACCTGGCTCTTGTTAGATGCCTGATAAATACTTGTGGATGAATTGAGTCAGTGCAGTGTTCTGCTCATAGTATCATGTAAAAACCTATCTTCTTAATGTTCTGCATGTGATACTATATGTCTTAATAGATAATAAAAAACTTTGATCTCAGAAGAACTAAAGATACAAAAATCAATGGAAAGATTCATGATGATCATAAGCCAGTGACTGAAAAGTGATATAAAAAGATATTATGAAACACAGAAATCTTTGAGCCTCAGTTTACTAGTTTGTTTTTTAAAAAATGAAAATTGCTTTAGATGACCTCTAAGATCACTTTCAGCTCTAAATCTGTGATCAGTCAATCAACAAAGATTTAAGTGCCAGGACTAGACACTAGAGATACAAAGAGAAAAAATAAAATTGTTTCTGCACTTTTGGGAAAGACAATTTGTACATAAATATAGTAAGTGAATAAAGAGTATATTCAAAATAAATACAAGGTAATTTGAGAAGGGAAAGAATTAGGATCTAGGGGACTCAGGAAAAGCCCCATATGTAGGTGATGCTTAAAACTAAATTGAAAAAAACAAGGAATTCTAAGCAAAAATGTGGATGGAATGCATTCAAGCCACGAAAGATCACCATTGTAAAGACAAGGAAAGAGATAGGAGCTAAAGTCTTATATGAAAACATAAGATCAGTTTGACTAGACCATGAAGTATGTAGAGAAGAGCCAAGTATAAATATTTATTAAAAGATAAGATTAGGCCAAGTTGTAAAGAGCTTTCAATGCCAGAGGCGTTTATAGTTGATCTTAGAGGCAGTGAGGAGTTGCTGGAGTTTATTGAGTAGGGGACTTGTGTTTTACAAAAATTATTTTGTCATGTGTGTAGATTGTAATGGGAAAAAATGAAGGCACAGGCGTTAGTATATAGAGTAAACCTGATAAGGAACCTTACCTGAGGGTATGGCCATGTGAGTAAAGAATTCAGCTTCAAGATATATTGTGTAGGTTATTTTTACCTCCATTAAATGAATGAGAGTAAAGATTCAAGCATGCTGCCAAGCTTCTAAACAAAGGTGACAGGAAAGTTGGTGGGATCTTTTTGGGAAATCCAAGAGTAGTAGATTGGGAGTTAGGAATGGGGAGACAAACAGTTCTGTCTTGGACCTAATGAAATTGAGATAGGTATGTGACATCCCATGTGAAATATTCACTAGACATTTAGAATGTGATACCAGAGGTCAGGAGACGAGCAATGCCTAGGATAGTAGATTCAATTTCCATCAGTTTAGATATAAACTTAACCTTATAGATTAGTGGATCACCAAATGGAAGTAGTGTAATAGGGGAAAAGAACCCAGTATGGAGCCTTAGGGAAATATCCATACTATACCCTCTAAATATGGGTAATTAACCAACCAAGGAGATTAAGAAGCATCTAGTAATGTTTCGAATATCCAGAGAAGAGCAGTTATGTGAAAGAAAAAGATCAATAGTATCAGATGCTGCAGAGATGACACCTGGGGGGAAAATTTTTTTTTGATTCATTATATAATGTGACAGTTTTGGAGAGAGCAATTTCAGTTAAGTAATGAAGTTAGAAGCAGATTACAAAGAGTAAAAAAATATATATATATATCACAAGAAGGAAACAAGTCAGGAGTATAAAAAGCTTTTTCTACAGTTTAGGCTGTGAAAGGGTAGGGAGATAAAGAAAAGTAGTTTGAGTGAAGAGTAGGAATGTAGTAAAAGAGTTTGGTAGGGGATTTTTAAGAATTGTGGGGAGAACTTCATTAATAAAGATTGGCAATTTTGGAGGGAAAAGATGATAGCACAGAGTCTAGAAAATCAAAAGGGGAGACCTCTAGAAACTTGAGTAAAATTTCTTAAGAGTTTTAGAGTCATTTTAGACAAGAATAGAACTGCATGAAAAGAAAGGCATTGCTGTCAGAATGGAAATGATGTAAGTGGTTTGTATTAATGGGAAACATCTCTACTAATGAAATCACAGATTCCCCAAAGCACAATTGACTATCATTGTATCCTTTTCATTTTTCCTTTAATGCCATCACTTTGAATCATATATTTACATTCAGATTACTTTATGGCTTACTTCTGTAATTTGCTATAGTTGCCAGAAGATGGCATCATACTAATGAATGTAACTTTCCTGAGGAACAGGCTGTTTTTCAAACTAGCCAAAGTGGAATAACTATGGTCTAGTCAAATTTTATTTTTTTTAAATGAACTTTTTAAAGAAAAATACAAGTATGCAAGTTTCATTAACTAATTTCTCACTATTAAATAAAATAGTTTTGTGAAGATAAAAAGAAACAAAATAATCTAGGATGGTTTAGGAGGCTCTTATAGGACTATGTGTATTTACCAAAATCTCTCACATATTCTCAAAGATAAGGTGTTATACAGTACACACCTAGAAGGCTCTTTTAATCAGATGAATAAAACAAAATTCAAAATCTCTTGAAAGAGTTTCCATTCTAACAGGAAGGACAATATATATCTTAGCAAAGCTAAGAAGTAAAACTACTCTTCCTCAGTGCTTTATACACTGTAATTTCTCATTAAATATGTATTGAATAGTGAATTTTTTTGTCTTTTTTTTTTCCTTTTTGAATCAACACTTGCTGTGAAGTCAGCTGGATGATAAACTTTTCATTTGTTTAAGTGATTTTTTTTTTATTTTATCTTTATAATTATCAGCTATTCATCCTAAACCAACATTTTGTCCCATGGTTCTTTACACCCAATTCCAAAGTAAACTGAACTTTCCAATTCTTTGCCCCATTCCTTTCCCATGATTGTATTTGGCCTTGTTAGGGCATTTATCATTTTGCTATTGCTTGATGAAAGTATGCAGTACCCACTTTTCGTATAAGGTCCTACATTTCTGGATTTTCTACTTTGCTGCATAATGTTATCAAGATCCCTCCTCTCCCCTATTTCAAGGTCATTTTATATATTATGCTTCAGTTCTGTGCTAAAACTTTCATGGTTTGCTTCATACTTACAACCTCACCTGTTTCTAAAAAGAGATTTATTATCTTTTATTATCTTAGAATATTTTTAATGTAGTTACCAATTTTTACTATTTCCCTACAATTGCCCCACATTAATGCTTTACAAGACCTCATAATTCTGTTAGTTATAATTAGGTTGAGAGTATTGTAATGTATGAAATCTTTAATATTACAATTGAAAGCTAAGTTGATTTTAGTAAAAGAGTATACAATTTACTGTTTTCACATAAAAATTTAATTTAGGATTATTGTAATCATATGCTAATGCTACCAGGAACAAATAAGTATATTATAAAATAACTTGCTATGATTGTTTTCATTAGAATCCTTTCAGATTGTAATAGTTATTCATTACATTGACAGTGTTTTGTTAAACAAAAACTTAATTAGATCTTCTTTTCTTTATTTTAGGAAGAAGATCGCAAACTCTTAGTTGGATTCTTAGAAGATGTAATGACTATGCTTTCATTGTCTCATGCTCCTCTTGATAGTCTGAAGGCTTCTTTTGTGGAACTGGGGTAAAAGTAATAGCTTTTGTAGTTTTTTTTAAAATATGTATATAAAGTACATAACATGGCTTTGTAAAAATAAATGTTTTTATTGAGGAATGAGAGGATACATTAGAACAAACTTAAAGAAAACTATATTTGATTCCTGGAATTAAAAGATCATTCTCAGAGAGAAAACCAAGCTCATTTGTATGTTAGCAGCCATTCAGTAAACACATATTAAGTGGCCTTCCATGTAAGAGACACTGTGCTAAGCACTGAGAATACAAATAAAAAAAGAAAAGAAGGCATGAGGGAGGAAGTAAAGGAAGAAAGAGAGTCTCTGCTGAGAAGAAATTTATAGTCTAATGGGGGATAGACAACATACAAAAGCAGGATGAAAAGTTGAGGGAAAAAAGGAATTTTAGGAATTAGGTGAGAAAGGTATCCTTCCTAAGGGTAGAGGATAAAAAAAGAATGCATCTGGGTTGTGATGAAGAGATGATTGGGTTAGGAATGTCTCTTCTGTGGAGGCTTAGGGAGGAATTTTTAGCTTTGCTTCCTATTCAGAGAGGCAGAGGGAACTGATGAATTCTGAGTACCAAGACTGATATAGTGTCTCCCCTAATGTTGAGTTTGCTGATAATGATATTCCTGGAAACATGGTGAGGGAGGTACAAAGGAATGCCAACTATATAGTCCATAGAGGGCTGGCCCTAGCTAGGAAGTCATGACTTCAAATCCTGCTTCTGATACCCACTAACTATGTTACCACTGACATTAAACTAAACTTCTCCCAGTACCCTTGGTAATTAAGACTATATGTTGCGGAGCAGCTTAGGTAACGAAGTGGATAGAGCACCAGCCCTAAATTCAGGAGGACCAGAATTTAAATCTGGTCTCAGACACTTAACACTTCCTAGCTGTGTGACTCTGGGCAAGTCATTTCATCCCAGCCTCAGAGGAAAAAAAAAAAAAAAAAGATTATATGTTGCCAATGTATGAGTTGTAAATCTGCATTGGTAAGGGGAAATTTCTACATCTTTTCCCTGATGAATTCGCAGATCTGAACCCAACCCTATCTTTACCAAAAAAATGTGAAAGACAATGTGTTCAGCATTGTAAATACAACAATAAAACTTTCTCTGCCTTTGAAGAACTTACATTCCACTTAATTAGTCTTGTAACCTTGAACAAATCATTTATCTTGAGTCTCAATTTCATCCTTTGTAAAATACTCTTAATATTTGTACCATTTTCCTCACATAGTTGTAAAGAAGATAATTTAAGGTACTACTAAAGAAGATTTATAGTCTTAAAGAACTACATAAATGTGAACTCTGCTATAATATGCCATCATGGTTTTGTTGCTCCTAATTTTAATTTTTTTTCCTCCAGAGCAAACCCAGCATACCATGAGTTGCTATTGACTGTTTTGTGGTATGGTGTTGTCCATACTTCAGCACTTGTTAGATGTACTGCTGCTAGAATGTTTGAGGTACGTGAATCATAAGGTTTCTGTTCTATTAGATTGCTATAGTTATCACTTAGGGGAGGAGGTGGGAGAAAGAGAACAGGGAATATGGAAGGGGAGAGTAAAAACAATTTCTGAATAGTGTCTGTTATTTTAATGCATATGTTATATGAGTATCTATATTAACAGTACTGAGTTGTGTACTGTGTGATGGAGCAGCATTTGCATTGTTTAATTTTCACCTATTTAAGAGGTCTTTTCATAATTTTAAGTCATTTCCTTAAATGTTTTATGGTAGATTCTTTTACTTTCCTGTTTTATTTCTGATTTTAGTATTCAGTTTAAATCTTTCTGAATATGCTTTCCTGATTACTAAGAACATTAATAAAAGGAGCTCATCCTAGAAAATTTCTCTCAAAATATGAACTCTAAATGTTTCTATGACTTTCATTAAGAATGCATGTACTGAGTTTGTGGAAATACTGCATTAATCACAATCCACACAAATTAATCTTGTTAGAAAAGACATAAACCCATACTATTTTTGTCCTATCAGCTGTCTATAGTATATATGCTCTTTGAGCCCAGAAAAATCATATAACTACTCCCTTCTAGAATTTAGCCAGGTCCTGATTAGTGTGAATAAGTGAAGTGGTCATAGTATCCAGTATTGTATATATTGGGCGAGAACCAATTCCCATTTTTTTTCATGATTATAACTTTGAATAGTGTGAATTTAAATATATATGCCCACTTCAGGCTATTCATATTTGAATCCATTGAGCCTATACTCTGAAATAAGTGAATAAAAATAAGTAAAATTATGAATGTTTACTATAATTTCTTAAAAATGCATTTCCCAGCTTTTGTGTTTTGTCTGTTTTGGGGTCTATCTCTTTGCTGTTGCTTCTGATCTAAAACTGTATTAGTGCTTAAGCTGTTGCTAAAGTTAACTACTTTTTTAGGTCTGTTGTGAATCTGTTTGTGCATAAGAGGTTTTTAGGACCTAACAATACCTAGGCTATATTAGACATGATTAAATGTTTATGGATTGATTTACAATTTGTAAAATTCATATACAAATAAAAACATTTTTCCCCTAAGTATGAATTGGGTTAAGTGATAGAAATGAAAATATAAGTATCTTTTGTCAATCAGTGTTTTAATACGAACTTCAGTCATGTATTCTATAGAATAAAGGAAGCTTATGATCAGTCGTAAGTTTTTTAAACATTCATAAGAATATTCCCAAACAATAAGAAAACTCTTATTAATTAAGAAATGAAGAATCAAGTTTCAAATTTCAAAACAGTCATATCCTGGGATTTGATTTTGATAGTCAGTATAGTTTAGCAAATCAGTTGAAATAATTCTGACTTTCTGAACCATTTGTTTTGTTCTGCTTTTTTCTTCATCACATAGAAACATATACATATATGTGTATATATGCACACAGTACACACACATGTTTGGATGTAACAGATTTAGAGTTTAAAATG
This sequence comes from Sminthopsis crassicaudata, assembly GCF_048593235.1. Taxonomy (NCBI): domain Eukaryota; kingdom Metazoa; phylum Chordata; class Mammalia; order Dasyuromorphia; family Dasyuridae; genus Sminthopsis; species Sminthopsis crassicaudata. Next base: position 301,410,072 of record NC_133617.1, on the reverse strand, counting down.
ACATGAATTCCAATCACACATTTTTTTCAAATGAGGATTCTTGTTTACATCTGCCGTGTTGTCTATTAGTAAGAGTTTTTAAGTGCTTCCAAGCACTATTCTGGTCTGGTCACTGTGGATACAAGGAAAGGCAAAAGATAGTTCCTGCTCTTAATCAATTCTCAGTCCTGTCATTTATATTTTTGACCCTGAGCGAATCAGTTAGCATCCCTGAGCTTCAACTGTACCCAGCCTGATTCCAGTCTGTCTTTTCAATCTTATTGAAGGTTATTCTCACTCCTCCACTGTGGTATCCAGCCACTAGCTTTCTCTCTGTTCATTCCACAGACACTTCTTCCTCTTTTCTCTATGCCTTTTTGCTGATTATGCCCCTTGATTAAAATATATTCCTTCTCCATTTCATAAAGTCCTTCTTTCTTTAAAACATGCTTAAGTGCAATTAGTTACAGGGAAAAGTTTTTATTGATTTCTTCCAACTGATAGTGCTCTCCCTCCCAAAACTGACTTGTATTTAATTGTTTTTGTATATAATTTTATTTATTCATTTTATATTTATGGTGTGCCTGTATATATGTAAATATATTTTATGTATGTATATGTTTATATGTGTATTTGTTGCCAGCTGCATTAGAATGTAAGTCCCTTGTGAGTAAAGATTGTTTCATTCTTTATACTTGTGTTGGCAGCACCTAGTGTAGGGCATGCCTTTTAATAAGTGATTGATTGATTTTCATTATCTGTGAAATTAAGGAGTTGAGCCAGATGACGTCTAAGATACAACATAATATCTATCATAGGCTCCCTTCAAATTGTAGATTTAACTGAATTTGGTCTTAATGTTGGAAGGGGAATAATACGGCCTATCTTCAGTCCAATTCAGTTAACAAATAAAGATTTTCATAGTCATAGAAGATCTTAGCAGTCATTATTTACTACCCAAACTTTCTTTTGTTTAATCTGTTATGAAAATTATATCATAAACCTAAATAATATTAATTTAAAATCAAGTTTAATATTAATAATAATACATTGTGGCAAAGCTATTTCCAAAGCAAAATAAGCTATGACATTTAATGGTAATTAACAATAGGGAGAAAAAGTTACTAAATTATGAATTAGTCTCTTTGATTATACTTTAAACAAGCAAACTAGTTGTAGCTAAGAAAAATATCTTGATGATAAGACCATTAAAAATGAAATTATTGAAATTTAGCACATTGATTTGAATTATGCTCTTCATTTATTACAAATGTACAAAATGATAAGATTTTAGTTATAAAAATATTGAAGATAGCCAAGATCTATGAAGAAACCTAGTTCTTCTACTAAAAGATAGTATGATTAATATCTGACATCTAAATTTCTATTTTGTGAAAGTGAAAGCAAAGAAAGAAAAAAAAAGTTCAGCCACCTCTATATTTGACTCATAAAAATGAATGACTTATTGAGTAAATGGACTTCTCCATTTATTTAATTATGATCACTAGTAAACATCAGCTCTTTTTCACTTCCAATCAGATTAAATCAGATCATTCCCATTGATGGCAGAACTGAAAGAAAACTAATAATGATAATTCCGTTGTTAGCTTTTAAGAATGATTAGTACATTTAAAGAATTATAAAATTTGAAATCCGATAATATAAAAGTTTAAAAAAATACAAACCAATAAGAATTGCCTTTACATTATAGATCCAATAATCCTGAATTCTATCTCAAGAGAAAGCTAAAAGCATTCTATTATCAAAAATTTTGTTTAATGAATTTAAAAGTGTGCTTCCTATAGTTATAAAGCATATATACAGTTTTATTGCTTTGGGGTATCTGCAATCTACTAGGCTGTTCTGGTTTAGTAACACAATTCAGTTTGTACTTTATTAGTCATATTAAAACATTCAAGTTAGATTTAAATGTGGGACATTAACTTTGTCCTCAGATTCATATTTTAACTGAACATTTTTAAAGCCTAAAAATAATATTAAATTTATTAATTCCATTGCAGTTCGTTTTTAAGTAAACAACATAATGAAATATGACCCAAGAGTACAAACTGTCATTGAATTAATTATGGATTCAACTTGCGTGGATTTCTAGACCATTTAAGCTTTATTTTCCTCCCAAGCATCCTTTGCCTTATAAAGCATTAGTGTAGCGATATATGCTTAGCTTCTAATTTTGGTTTTGCTTTTGTGTTCTCTCTCTTTCTCCTTCTGTCTTGGTTGTGTGTTCCTTCTTCCCATGGTACTGTGCTCACTCTTTACGTGCATCACGTGTGAATACCACCCCCTATGCTGACCAATCAGCTGTTGGTGAAGGGGGTGAATGAAACTCTGGTAGCTCAGAGGGTTGTTCCTGCTCTCATTACTCTCTCCAGTGATCCTGAAATGTAAGTTTCTTACCTGACTTATTCATTCAGCATCCCTTTTAACATTTGTTGAGAAATAACCATCAGTATTATAGTTTCTTTAAGTTAAACTTATTTTGAATAAAAATTAAGTTTTCTTCTATTGTTCCAATCTTGTCAGGATACCATTTGTTTGATATTAAGCCATATTAAAATACTCTTATGAAACAAACCTATAGCTTAGAATTTGACTCATTCAGTGTAAGCTTAAATTATACTTTTAGGTTGAGACTTCTCCTGAATCTATAAAGATTTGAGGTATAAGAAGTAATTGATTGAATTGCAATCAATTTCAGATATTCTGATATGCTGATGGACTATTTCCTCCAGGCTAAAAAGGGATGCTCCACTAATCTCACTAACAGGTCATTACCAGAAAGCATAGTAGCATGAACCAAAGCCTTAACCATTTTAATGTCTGTTATGGGTGACTAAATCAAGAAAGGCCAATGAGTCTGCCTGCCCATTCTCAGTCACAGCTAACCCAGTTCTCATTACAGTTTACCAAACCATTTTTTATTGCATGTTGACTGGTTTACAGCTGACTCTTCGAGGCATGAGTGAAGCATTAGTTGACAAGCGGGTTGCTCCGGCCCTTGTTACCTTGTCCAGTGATCCTGAATTGTGAGTTTCACAGACTGCGACCTTAAGTTATCCTGTCTGTCTTTTTGAGCATTCTTCCTGGTCTGCTTTTATTTATTTATTTGTTTTGATTTTGTCATTGCTAGAAACTAATAAAGTATAAATTGTGCCCATATTGAATATATTTTAGCCTTATATGCTGTTTTCTTGAAGGAAGATTAAGTTATTTATTTTCTTATTCCACAGCTCTGTCAGGATTGCCACAATTCCTGCCTTTGGCACTATTATGGAAACAGTTATTCAAAGAGAGGTAGGAAAGCTATAAAACTGAATAGTGTTACTGTCCTCACAAGTGGTGCCGTTTTTGTAACAGTTGCTGCCGGGGACAGGCAGTAGACATTTTACTTGTTAAAATGTGCAACAGCCTTTCCTGACAAAATGTCATCTTCCTTTCAAACATTTTCATGCTTATACAAAATGATTATCTTTCCAAATTCAATAAATTTTGTGTATATTTTGAACACTTAATTCTGGTCACTACTACTATTAGAAAAAATGTCTACCCTTTATTACACTGCACATATTTTCTCCCCAAATACAAAAGCCCCTCAAATAATAGAAAAGCAAAGTGTGCATCAAAGCATCTGTGCAAAGTGATGAATCATATGTACAGAGATGCTGTGCTTCACATTTTATTTGTTGATATTTTCATAAAGAGGATGAACTCTTTGTGGTATACTGTGGTTACATGTAAGTGAGGCTTATTTTAAATCACTTTAAAATGACTTTAAACTACATGACTATACTTTTCAGCTTCAAGTTATTTTAATAATTACATTGTGCTCTGTTATAGAAAATATTTCTACCATAAGGAAAATATATGTGCCACAAAGTGATTCTTTTTGTCTTTCTGGAAAACCAGGCAAGGATGTGACCAAGATAATTTCATTCCCTCTTTTAAAATGTGACATGACAGAACATGAGAAAGGGACTCATTATTTGGGTCAGACACCATAGACTATTGAGAAATTCCATTATCTTTGGAATACAAGATTTTGCAAAGGTGAATGTTGAAAACGTATCTGTTAAAAATACTGTTTAAAAAAAAATCCTATTTTCCTGTTGACACATTTAGAGATAAATTGGATAGAATATATCTGTTCTCTATGAAGTATCAAACTATATATTTATTCTTAGACAACCTCTTGCAATTAGTAAATTCATATGCCCTAATTCTAGAGTCAGGGATCCTGGGTTTAAATTCTGCCTCTGATGCTATATACTTCTGTGACTTCAGTCAAGTTACTTAACTTCCCCTGTAAAATGAAGAGATTAGACCAGATGGCCTGGGAGACCCCTTCTACCTCTATATGTACAGTTCTAATAAGAAACTCTTGTACCAAAAATTGAACATTCAATCTGAGACTGGCGTTTTCCATTTATTATACTAACAACTTCACATGCTTTAATAAGTATCTTCAGAAATGAAAATAATAGAATTCCATCTCCACAAATGTATTCTCATACTAATTCATAATTTCAGTGTTACAGCCACTTAAAACTTCACAACATGCAACCTTTTCATTCCAAGACATATATACTCTTAACAATGTTGATGATTATAAGTGAATTTTGTCAACTAGAACTCCTAACAGAATTTCTTTTATGTTATTCTGAAAATATGCTTTTGGATTTTTCCTGTCCAAGCTTTCTTTAAAACTTTGAAATTTTAGTGACACTATAATAAAATATTGTTAGTTAATTTTCAACAAATGTTTGTTGAATTTTAAGATGAAGGATATTTTGGAGTCAGAAATTTTTTCTCATGTTTCTACTGAGATATCTCACTAGTGAGCACAGTATTATGCAGAGCTTGCAGTCTTGCCAGAATTTCAACATGCTCTTAAATCCTAAAATAAAATATTTTAGGGAAATGTGAGTAAGAGATAAGTCATTGTTGAGTCATCAATTGAAACAGTGAATAAATGGGTAATTTGTACTATGATTTATAATATAATTTTAAACTTAAATTCTGAATCTTACAAACTTAACTCCGTTTCCTTAAAACAATTTATGCTAATGATTTTTTCCTTATTTTGTACATTTCAGTTGTTCAGAAATGAGATAAAATATCTTGATAGGACTTGGAGATTTTTCCAAGTTTTAAATCTCTTCTAGACCAAACAAAACAAGTTAAATACAAGTTTGGCCTCTGTCTTCCATAATAACTCTAATTACTTTAAGCAAAGTCTAATTGTTCTCATTTCATGTTGCAGGTTAAATCTCTGAACTTAAATTTTTTTTATTTTTGTTAACTCCGTGTACTTGTGAACCTTTTATTTACCAAGTATATATGTCCATTTTAAGTTACTGGAAAGAGTGAAAATGCAGCTGGCTTCTTTCCTGGAAGATCCTCAGTATCAAGACCAACACTCTCTGCATATAGAAATCATAAAGACATTTGGAAGAGTAGGACCTAATGCAGAACCCAGATTTCGAGATGAGTGTAAGTTAAGTCATTATAGTATTCTAACTTATATTAGAATATGCTATTCCTTAAATTTCAATGAACAGCAAAGCCTTTATGAGCATTACTGACTCTGTGATTCTGTGTGCCATCTGAGGCACTCCACTATATGCTCATCATAGAGAAGCTAGCAGATGGCAGTAGATAGGTTGGAATATGTGACCTGGGGGCAAGTCATTTAACTATTTTCAATGTTTTAATATTATTTTAATATTTAATATTACCCACAGAGTTGTTGTAAGGGTACCATAAGATAACATATAAATCACTTTGCAAACATTAGTGTGTTGTATAAATACTATCTAGTATCATCATCATCATCATCATCATTACTAAATAAACCACATACAAAAGCTGGAAGTATAAAGTGAACATTTTTTCTACAGCTTAATCTTAGAGAAGGGCCTGAAGCTCTGAGATGACTAAGTCACTTACTTAGGAACATCTAGCTAGGGTGTATCACATGTAGGACTTGAATCCAGGTCTTCATGGTTTTGAAGCTAGTTTTGTGCACTGAGCTATGCTGCCTCATGCTACAGTTAAATTATAAGGTGCTAATCTTGATGAAGATTTGTTTCATTGACAGCAGAAGCCAAGTAAGTCAAAGACAAAGGGAAAATTAATGCAATCTTCCTTTATTAAACACAGTAGTGATATTTTGTCTTCAGAAAGCATCTCATTTCTAGTACCCACAAAATACTTTGTTAGTAGCTTTGATTTCTTAATAATATTTTTGGGATATGCCATCCATCAGAGTCAGTTTTCATTTTCAGTTGAGATGAAATTGTGTGTGTGTGTGTGTGTGTGTGTGTGTGTGTGTGTGTGTGTGTGTGTGTGTGTGTGTGATTCTATGTTCCCACATACACATTGCATAGTTGTTTAATTGTGGTACTGAGACTGAAGTCCAAGTCAGTCCACTGTTCCATCTAGTAGACCAGAAGGACAATAATGTGCTAAGATGCTAATCATCAGAAAACTACTAGATATAAACAAAATGTACTTTTATTTAAATTTTATTTAGGAAAAAATATAACATTTTTTCTCTTTCTTTTTCAGTTGTTATACCACATTTGCACAAGTTGGCTTTGGTCAACAATCTACAAGCTGTGGATTCCAAAAGATTGGATATTGCTACCCATCTGTTTGAAGCCTACAGTGCACTTTCCTGTTGTTGTATCCTTGTTTTCACAGAAATTAATATATAACCCATATTTTTGTTGTCTTTATAGTAGGAGAGATGTTAGTATTTTTTTCTCGAAAATGAGTGTAATTTTTTTATTTTTTCTTTTCCATTTATTTCTTTTTATATTCTGTCCACTTCCACTATATTATGTAATATCTTTTGAGTGCTGAGACATGCTCTATGTTACAATGAATAGGCAAAGTCCTAATAACCAGTTTTGAAAATATTTATCTACCTTAGATAAATATACAAATTTGGACAAAAAAGTGAGAAAAGATTGAGAGCACTTCAGGAAAAACAGAATGGTCTTCAATTTGTTTCCCAAAGCTTCATCCAACTTAGATGTCTTTACTGAAGAAGGAGATACATTGTTATAAACTTTATGTTTTCTAAGAAAATGCATAGCATCTATGTTTTATATATTCCATATGTGGGCAGTTGCGTGAATGACTGTAGTTCTATTATGTACAGTAGTTTCCTTGCCTCTTTTCTGGAAGGAGATTTGCCAAAGCTCATAGGTGAATGGGGAATATGAAGAAGTGAGAAAGAGAGAGAAAGAAGGAAAGAAAAGAAAAAAAAAAGAGAAAAGAAACAAAGGAAAAGATGAAAGTTTGTAGGATATAAATTTTATCTTAAAGAAAGAAAAGATTTGGGAAGAAGCAAGGAGGAAAATCATTAAATCTAAGAAAGCCTTTTGCAACTTGAGGGGAGGAAATGGTTCAGGCATACATAAAATAGGAAAATTCACCTATATTATGGAGGATAATAGATGTGACAAAAGAAGAATAGCAGTGAAATCAATACCCAGTATTTTTTAGGATAAAATAGCAGAGAAGGAAATTAGGAATAGTTATTATGACCTTGTATGTCAATAAATCGAAATATAGAATCAGTAATATGCAAAATTAACTAAAAATCTAATGGTAGAATTTAAATTAATGTCACATTAAAAAGTATTTTCAAAGGAAACTGCACTAATAGATGTGTACTGCTACTATAGCATGTAAAAGTATATATGTGAATTGAAATTCACAAACATGAGATGCATGGTAGGAGAACTTTTGAATCAGGATAAAAAAAAGGTGAAAGTGTACAGGGCCCAGCATATAAGGTATTGTATCTAAAGGACTTTGCAAACCATACAGAACCTATTACACACACACACACACACACACACACACACACACACACACACACACACACACACACACACACACACACACCTGCGCGCACACACCCCTTTTTATTGTTTCCCTAAGGATAATGCTGCTAGAATCATAAAATCTCAACAATGTCTAGATAATCATACCTGATCAAGAATTTCTTCTATAACTTCCTTGATGAAAGGTCATCCGCTTTGAAGACCTTTAGTTCTGCTTTTGAATAGCTTTAACCATTAGGAAGTTTCTCCTTATATTGAAAAGAAACCTGTGTCTCTGTTATCCATTGCTCCTACTAGCTCTATGCTCTAGAACTAAATAAATGTATCCCTTTCCCACAAGATTAGCCTTTTAAATTCTTGAAGAGTCACCATTTGTTTGTTCTGAATTCTTCTCTTCTCCTAGCTAAAAGTTGTTTCACTTAGTTTTCATGTAGCATAATCTAAATTACCATCCTTGCATACTTTACAAATTACCAGTGACCTTTCTAAAATGTGACACCAACAGCTGAGTACAGGATTACAGATGTAATCTGACAAGGGCAAAGGTACACACACACACACACACACACACACACACATAATATGTATTTATTTATATGTATATATATATTAGTGATGATGGAAAACAACAGTTATTCAGACATCTGATGAAAGCTAGTTGTGTTTTTTTTTTAAATACAATCTTATATAATTTTATTTGATGATAATTTCATCTGTTAGAAAGTAGAGGAAGAAATGAAGAGACTTTTTCTCCAGACTTCTGTCTAATATAAAGAACCAGTTAATTGATGATGTACAGAGGATGAGAACCTGGAAAGAAATAGTGAACCCATTTTCTTAACAGCCAAAGATGGGATTGAAATATGTAGAAAGATGAGTGAGTAGTTAGGACAAGAAATTTTATTTCATTATATTCAGGGAATGATAAGGAAAGATGCCTGAAGAACATTAAAAAAAAACAAAAATCCAATTCTGAGCATATAGTTAGGTGCAAATGATCCAACAAAGAAGAAAAGGGAAATATCTAAAGACATTTCTTCAGTAAATTCAGATTTTTAAAAGGACATGTACAGAAGGAGAAAGAGAAATAACACAGCCACATATATATACATATTCAGAATGAAAAGGGAGGTATAGGAGTAATAATAGTATCAGGAAGGATAAAGTCCAGAAGGGTGGTTTTTTTTTTTTTTTTTAGGTATTTGCAAAGCAAAAAGAAGGAAGGAATAAATTCACTGCTGGAGACAGATTGTGTAATATTAGCAAGCAACTTAGAAAGCAGAACTAGTAAACTTCTGTTTTGCTTCTATCTTCTCTATCCAGGAGAATGATCTTAAAACTAGAAAGTGTTGAACAAACATGACCAAATAAGAATTCAGATCCAGAATTGGTGAAAATTTAATGAAGTTAGTCTGGCATGGACTGTTTTTAATAGTCAGACTGTCTTTTTTAGAAATAACTAATGGGAAAAAAAAAAAAAAGGAATAACTAATGCCCTTTCTAAATGTCCACAAACCTCTTGTTAATATCTTCTGGGATTTTGTTTGGAGTAAATATAAAACATAAGAATATAATTGACAAGTCTACCTTTCTATTATAAAAAAAACTTTGATCACTGTTTTTCTCCTTTCAACGTGTCCAAAACAGAAATCATTATCTTTTCCCCAAATCAGCTTTCCTCATCTTCCCTGTTACTCTAAAGAGCAATGTTATCCTCCCTGTTCCTGACTCCCATCCTAGGAGTCATCCTCTATCTTTTACCCCTGTGCCCTTACCCTCCATATCAACCTGTTACCAAAGCCTATTGATTTCTCTTTGCAGTATCTCCTGAATATGCCCCTTTCTCTTCTCTGATATTGCTACCACTCTGATGCAGCCCTTCATCACCTCACACTTGAAGTATGACAATAGGCTACTTGTGTGTTTGCCTGCCTCAAGTCTCTCCCCATTCCAATCTACCTTCCATTCAACCACTAAAGTGATTTTCCTAAAACAATAAATTCCTCTACTCCCTGTTGCCTCCAGGAACAAATGCAAAATATCCTTATATGGCTTTTAGAGCCTTTTATAACCCAACCTCTTCTAACTTTCCAATAATCTTCTACCTTTACTCCTCAAAGTGTATTTTTTGGTCCAGAGACACTAGCTTCTGGCTGTTTTTTGAATGAAATACTTTAATTCTCAGCTCTGGACATTTTCTCTGGCTCTTCTCCCTTCTCCCACTACCATCCCTGGAATGTTGTCCTTTTATTCCAGTTATTAACCTCCTTGGCTTCATTTAATCCCAGCTAAAATTTCACTTTCTAGAGAAAGCATTTTCTAAACCTTTTTAATTTTAGTGCCTTTCTTCTGTTAATAATTTCCTTTTTACCCTTTATATAGCCTATTTTACGTATTGTGTCCTCCATTAGACCATGAGATTATTTACAGCAAGGACTCTTATTAAAATTTTGAGTTTCAAATTCTATCTCTCCAAACCTTTCCTCATTCCCTAAAAGTTGGTAAGCAGTCTGATATAGTTTTTATCTATATAAACTTTATTATGCATCAATTCATGTAACTCTTTCCAAGAAATCATCCAGCTTGACATTTCTTATAGTATGTTAATATTCAATTACAAGCATATACCACAGCTTGTTTAGCTATTCCCCAGTTGATGGCCATCCCTTCTATTTTCAATTCTTATCCACCTCATTTGTTTATTTTTGTATTTCTAGCACTTGGCATAGTGTCTGGCATACAGTAGGTATTTAATAAACGTATTGATTGATTGAGAAGTGATGTACTCACATTGCAGATTGAGACTTTTTTTGAACATGACCAATGGAGAAAATTTATTTTGCTCAACTGTACGTGTTTGTAATAGAACTTTGTTCTCTTTCTTTCTAATTAGGAAGAGCAGGGAAGGGACAAAATAAACTAATTTGCTTTCTATAAAAATTATCAGTAAAAAATAAAGATTTAAAAAAAAAAAAAGATCACTAAGACTGAGTCAGCAAATACAACTTTTCTTTCAGAGTACTCAAAAATGTACTTTGTCCAGTCCTGATCACTTGATCTCATTGAAAATAAGTAGGGTCTTTACTTAACATTTCTTCCCTTGTCTTTTATTTCAACAGCATTTATCATGCTATCCTTTCCACACCATTCATTCTCTATACCAAAGAAAATCTAAAGTTGAGTTGTATACTGCCTTTTCAATATTGCTCATTATCTTCATTCTATCTGCTCAGCAACAATCCTCTTATCCCAGAGTTACTTTAAAAAAACAGAAACAACAGCAACAACAACTTTATGTTGACTTCATCATGATTGACTGTCAGCTTCACCTTGTTTGGAGCTATAGTAGTACTTCTGATACTATTATACCAACATTTCACTGTAATTGTGAATTGCCTGTTTTTTCTTTTCTGTATATTTCTTTTAAAATTCTAAGTTATAATGAATGCCATATGCAACTGTGTCAGTCTATATAATTAACACTGACTTTTGGTGGAAAAACTTATAGTTCAGTTAGAAATAGTACTAGATTTGAAGTCAAGGGGCCTGACTTCAGTTCTTACCTCTCTATGACTTTGGTCAAATCACTTCACTTATCTGGATTTAATTTTCATCATCTGTAAAATGAGGAGGATTGAACTAGAAAGTTGCTTCCAACTTTTAAATCAGTGAACTTACAGTGATCTTTAATTTAACTTTTTCATCATCTAAAAAATTTCTGCTTGTCTTATCAGAATTTTATACTTCCTATCCATGTTGAGCTCACTCCTTTTATTAACTCTTAACCATTGAATCTAACCTGTTACTTCTTAGAACTTTTTAATGTAAGCTCCTAAAATATAACACTGTAACAAATTATACTCAGCTTTACTTTACTTTTCTGTCACAAATTCTAATATTAAGTGGTCATCCCTACCCCCAAAGTTCCCATCATTTCTTCATCAAAAAAAATTGTTGGTCAACAATTGGTCAGGTCAGAACCTGATCTTTTTTTGCTTCAAAATTTCATTGTTATGAAGCGTGAAATGATCATTAATATAAATCAAAATTTTATTAGCTACTCTGCTTTTAACACAGAGAAGACTTAATCTTTCCAAATCATTGAAGTTCCTCCTCATTATCATTTATTTCCTTTATGCCAGGTTAATGATCTCTATCTTCCTTTTCTGAACTAATTCTATCTTCTGTCTAAATTGTCTGTAGACAATTTTGCTTCTTCTTCTTCCTCCATTAATTGTTACATAAATAATTTCAACTTGTTTCTTCTCTTTCTTTTCCAATTTCCAATAACAAGATTTGGTTCACATGCTAACTGGTCTTACTGATTTTTTTTTCTTTGTTTTGAGGAATGGCTACTGACAAAAGTAAGGAGAGAACTAGATTCAGAAAGAAAAGTGATATATAAATAAGATTTTTTTTAAAAAGAAAAAAAAAAGCTAAAGCAGCTTCAGACTTGGTTACATAGAAGTCTAGTAGTATCCAGATTAAAGATATTTTTGGTCCCACTGAACTATGCAGTGGTCAGACCATATCAGGAAAACCATATTCAGACATTTTTGTAATCTTAAGAACACATTCAAGAGTATAACCATGATTTTAAGTAGACTAGAATCTATATCATATGAGTATCATTTAATAGACATAAGGTTCTAACCTGGAAAGAGCAGATGTGGAGGACAAAGGAGAGTTTTAATTTGAAAGATAGTCATGTACAGGGGCACAGTAGATCTCTTTTGATAGATTTAGTAACAACAGGTTTTTGAGAGAGATTTCAGCTTGATGTGAAGAGAAAAGATTTCTAACAATTAGAGAGCCTAAACACACTTGGGGCTGCCTTGGATCCCCATCTTCTTGGGAACTGTAAGTGAATAATGAGTTGTTAAACATTTTGAAGAAAAGATTCTTTTTCATTTATAAATTGGCTAAATTAGCTTCAAGATTCAATGAATATTTCATACTCAGTAAAACTCAGTCTTGCACAAAGGAAATGCTTAATAAGTATTTTATTGGGTAGAATTGTGTGATGCTACCAAGTTTTTGTTTTAAATATTTCAAATTAACAGTAAAGGAATTTCTAGAAAAGTCATTAATGAGTGATTGCAAGTGAGGTAGTATGGATTAAGAAATGTCCATGCACATATACACGGGAAATCTAAATAATGTATTTTTCCCTGTTGGCACTTTTTGTGATTTGCTTTTACTTGTTTTCTCCATAATTATTCAAAAATAATTTTTCAGACTTGTGTAAGAGTATCCATTTAGTTCAATTTGCCCAGTTCAATTTATTTAAATATAGGCTAGTTGTGTTTTTCTTTAACAAATTACTTTTCTTCTCTTGAAGTGAGATATTATCAAAAGGTAAGATAACTAAAAATAGGCAAATATAAACCCAAAGTAAAAGAAAATGTATAAAAAAATAAATAATTTTAAAGTTATCCTTTTCCCAGTCTTTCTGAATTTGGAAAAAGTATATCACTTTGCTTTAATTCCTTAACCATCTTCTCTCTATAGTTATTTCAGAAGATTTAATGGTTAATCACTTTTTACCAGGACTCAGGTGTTTAAGGAATGATATGGAACATCTCTCACCAGAGCATGAGGTAAGCATGAGTGAGTGTTGGTGGGCATTGTTAATATATATGTGTGATAGATTTACTTTTTCCTCAAGTAGACATTCCTACGGTTTTGCCTAGAACCTTGATTACTTTCACTATTTTTTAAAATTATAGTTCATTTTAATGCTACAGATTTATTTATGAAGCTAAATGTCTTTTCAGATATTTCAAGATCATTTGTATAAGATTGGATTTTGTTTAAATCCTATCATAATAACTTGTACTCATTTAAAATTAAAAGGATTGGACAAATAGGACCAATCTGTGGACATCATTATCATCTCTAACTGTTCTGTTTCTAAAATCTCAAACCCTAAATTTCATTCCTCTAACCACAACCTTATTTGCTTTTTTTTTTTTTTTTTTTTTCAATGAACTTAATTTTTATCTTTATTGTAAGTCTGGCTTTTCAGCTCCTTCATATTTTCCCGTTCTGTTTGTATCTTCTCAATTTCTTTTTATTCCTGCCCATTCTAGACCTCTGTGATCAGCCATTTTATCTATTCTCTCTGGAATACCCTATCATCCCAAACTGCTCTGCCCTGCCCTACCTGCCTCACCTGCCTGCCCCCCTCATCTCTAACCCTGACAGTGTAGTGGATGGGGCTTTGGTTAAGTGAACTTTGGATCCTAGGTGTATAAGACATCTAGTCCAACTCCTTCATTTGATTGAGAAGGAAGCAGGGTTAACAGGACATCTGCTTGAATGTTCTCTACCAATAAGAGATGATAATGTCTTGATTTGCTTTAATGTCAGTTTCCTCTTTAAAAAGGTGAAGGAAGTATTAAAGGGAAATTCCTCTCTGCCTCTAATTCCCATCAACAGTGAGGAACTAGTTTCAGGTGTGGATATGATTGGCACCTGGTAGGATAGGGGAGTGAAGACTTTCCCCCCAGAATTTGTTGTGATCGAGAACAAAGCCTAACAGAGTAGAGTCTGGCATGTGTCTCAGATATTAAGAAAGCAGATTTCAGAGGAGGGCTATGTGAGTTCCCATGGGCTGAAGTTATTCTTTAAGGGCAGTTAACTCAGAAAAGATAGAAAGATCTTGAATGAAATTCCAAAAACACAAACAATATTGATGAGAAGAGAAAAGGAAAGCTTTCTAAAAGGACCAGGTAGAAACATAAAGATCTCATCAACTTACTTACTTTTAATAAATATATATATTTATTTAAATGGAAGTAAAAAATAGTCAATATAGGAAGCATGAGACCATAAAAATAGTGACATTAGTGCTGCAGTTAAAGTTGATCTGAAAGGTGGAAAGAAATATAAGTTTAGAGCTCTAAAATGGCTTTCCATAATGTGACTACTTTCTGAAGCCATTGTCCTCTTTACTTTCTTCCTTTCAATTAAAAATATGTGCAGTTAGTACATAACTATATCCAAGGTACTCTTAATAAGTTCTGTGAGGACTTCTTTTTTAGTTTAATTTAACATATTTATTTAATGCATAAGATATGCCAAGCTCTGTGTTTTTCTTTACCACCTACAAGTAATTTCTAAACAAGCACCAAAATCATCAAATCCAAAGGCTTTTTCCCAGTCTACATTTTTTTTCAGTATGTAGCATTTCATCCTATTAGGGTCTCTTCTTCTCCCCCCCCCCACCATTCTTAAAATCATCCCCTTTGGATTTTGTAATAATGTGATGAGGTGTTTTAAGTTTCTTCTTTGATCATTTTTGTCCTCCCTCATGAAAGAGGTGTTTCTCAAGGTTTCGACTTTTAAATGCCTAATACATTTTGATTTTTTTTATTAATTTAATCCATTTGCTAAGCATTTGCTTTATGCAGAATACAAAGTGTAAGGGAAAATACAAATATTAGCTAAGGTCTTGTAGTGTTTACTGTTTTTTGGAATGTGGAGGGGAAGAACTGTGTTCCAAAGTCAGACTATAATACATAGTATTGTACACTGAGTACATTGGAAGGTTGCAAAATAGAGTGCAGTTGAAATTTTAAAAGAAAGGTCTTCGTCAACTGGAGAATCAGATTGAGATGGAGATGCAGGTGAGTTGTTATTTAAATAGATGGATAGATAGTCACATTCCATAATATCGCAAGTGCTTAGGATTCCTCTTTAAGGTACTAATGATTCACTTTTCTTCATACTGTAATATTTTCTATTCATGCTTTAGCATCTTTTTTCTGATGTTGATCATTTTTCCTTCTGATTTTTGGGAACTTCTCCCTAGTTTGTATAATTATGTGCTGTGGTTTTGACTTTTCTGTTACTTTTGTGGTTTCAACCTTCTTATCTTGTATTCTGGATCACTGATTCTCTGGCTTCTTCATCTTTATTTATACTATAACTTAAACTGTGGGTCATGACCCCATATGGGGACTTATAACTGAATGTAGAGATTGCAAAATTACAATTTGTTACTAGTAATTGTTTCATTTGTGTACTTATTTATCTAGTATCACATTAAAATTTCTTAAGCATAAAAGGGCTAATGAATGGAAAAAAGTTTAAGAAACTCTATGAATAGACCAACCAAGCTTCAGCATCAGAATCTCCTCAGCTCCCTCACTTTAGGACATACGAAGTATCTCAGCCTGTTTTCTTGCCTTGAGTAACCTCTCATTATCAGACTAGGCCCAGCTCAGCTTCTAATCACCCTTCCCCAAAGCCCATATCTAAGCAGTACTGTTGTCAGCCTAACTCAATTACTTTTGCTATGGTTATGACCAATCAGAAATGATTCCTTCTTGTAGGTGTTTGAGCAGTCACTGAATTCCTGCTCAATGGCCAGCTCACATAATTCTGATATCTTGTGAAATTTTGGCCTACCACACTCTTGTCTGATGGCAATAATGGGGACAGGGTACTGTTGAGTATACACTATAAGTTTAAAGTTCTGGTTTTCATCCATAAGATTTTTGCCTTATTGAGACTATTCTGTCTTTTATATTAAAACTTTCTTGTAGCTCATAATACTATAAAACAATTCTTTATCTTAATTACACATTATCTTAATATTTCAATAGAAATGTTTTATCTCAATCATCATCACCTCTATTTACAGCTCTCTAGAGATACATCCTGAGTTCAACTAGGATATCTGCTAAATAGTTTCTAGGGTTACAGTTCTCTTGTTTCATTTTTCTATTTAAGAAACTTCCAGAACCATGTCCATTTCAGGTCATTGTGGGCTCTCAAATTTGAAGCCCTACTAGCTAATAGCCCCCTCATCAGGGTCATCTGCAGCTCTTTTGAAGTACTTACTGTAGTAGCAGCTGTAACCTGACTGACTTTCAAAAAGTTGAGTCACTATGCTTGTGTTGTTTTCTTCCAGCAATTAAAATGAGTCAGGGACCTGCAGAGGTCACTCAGCTTTAAAAAGAATTCCCCACAGCTGGGGCAGTACAAATCCCAGAGCACTGCCCTCCTTAGCCTGGTCTATTATTTCTAAGCATTTGTCTAATACTGACACTCATTTTGATAAACATTAGTATTTTGAACATAGAGAAAAGTACAAGATAATCCTAAATCCTTAGTTCTCTAGTCCAACTCATATAAGAATCGCCTGCATGATATACCCAGTGTTCATAATGAGACAGTGATAGAGAATTGCCTCAAGATCTACAAAGACCTAGATTCAATTCCAGCATGATTCTGATTCTCGGTAGCTTTGCATTGTATCATACCATATCTTAGACATTTTAGACATTGCACATCTTGATACAAGTAGTTTCCTACACTACTGAATCATAGGCCTGGACAAAAAGGAAGGAAGGGGAGTATAGACGTGAATGTGATACTCCATTAATAATAGGCCTTTCTTTTTCATCAGGTTATTTTAAGTTCCATGATAAAGGAATGTGAACAAAAGGTAGAGAACAAGACTGTACAAGAGCCTCCTGGGTAAGTACAGCTACAACAGCTATCCAGTACGTTGAATTAATTCATTTTATGCATCAAAATTTAATGCAGGACATTAGCAGTGTCTTTTCTGTTTTATTTTTCAGTCAGCTAATTGGAAAATAAGAGTTTAGTGTAAAAAAAGTTTAATTTTATGAGTTATTTGTATGAGGCCATTTTAATACAGAAAGAATAGTGACTTGATGCTGAATTTTATTCATTTCAAAGTTGCTGTTAGCACTAAGAAAAGAGTTAATGAAGAATGCTATAAAAGAACAGCCTATTTATAATCTAATATATATTGCAACAGTGGATAGTGTCTTGCCTGGAGTCAGGAAGAATTGAGTTCAAATTCAGCTTCAGAGGCTTAATGGTTTTGTAATCCTGGACAAGTCATTTAATCCTATTTGCCTGAGTTAACTCATCTCTAAAATGAGCTAGAGAAGGAAATAGCAAACTGTTCTAGTTGCTTTGCCAAGAAAATGGCAAATGAAGTAGGAGGAGTGGGACATGACTGAAACAAATGAATAACACCTATTAGAAAAACTTTGGGTGGTAACTATTAAAATCAATTTATTTTAAAACTATATTTAGAATGTCATTTTCTAACTGAATTAATATTGATGTAAGAATCCTGATTAAATTTCTACAAAAGTAAAATCCCTTTTCTTTAGTTAGAATTTTTATTCTTAGATAGTTAAATTATTAGATTATACAAAGGGTTTTTTTTTTTCCACTTAGCAAAAAGCTTTAATAGATTTAAAAATCATCAGATTGTTAATATCAGAGAATGCTTTTATTATCTTACTAATAAAATCAGGGTTTTGGTTTTTGCTTTACAAAGTGTTAAGGTTTGGAAAGATTTTTGCCATTTTTGGTTTATTAATTAAAATTGTAATGCATTTTGGAATAAATTCAAGAGAAAAAAAAACTTAATGAAAAATGATGAGTTTGCAGGAGTTGAGAGGAGCAATCCAAAAGACATCCTTCCTGTTCATTCTATATACAAAAATAAATTACTTTTCACATTCACATCCTTCTTAAATTTCATTTAGAATGTATTTTAAATGCAATAATGAAAAAAGAGAAATGCTTTTGTAACTTCCCAAGATTGCTTCCTTAATGTAACCTTCCTTTTTTTTTAAAGTTCTGTTTTTTTATAAACAGCATTAGAAAATTCTTCCTTTGAGGAGGAAAAATTGAGAATTATGTAATATGTTCCTTTAAGTGTTAATTTCTCAACTTCACTAATTAAACACCTAATTAAATAGATAATTCTAAAACTGGAGTTTAAAATTTTACATTAATTCAGATATTTTGGGGACTTGGTATATATAAAGTTGACTTTTTAAAAGCACACCACAGTATAAAATGGTTATTTTGGCAAAAATCCTTACCTCTGATTTGAAAGAATGTAATATAATGCTTTTAGTACATAAGAGGAGATATTTTGTCTGCTTATGATAATTTGTCTTAGAAATTTTAGCAAAACATTAAGATTTTTTAAAATGATGTTCATCACAGAGTTTAAAAAACCATTTATTAAAAAGAACCATTTAGTAAGGTAATTTTATTCTTAGCTAAGAAAGAATGGGAAAAGTCTTAAAATATGAAAAAAAATTTGTGTCAGGCTAGTAGGAGGAAATAATTTCTCACCTTTTAGGGACTACAGTGCCAGATGATCTTTTATTTTGTGAGTTGCCATCACTTAATCATTTTGGATTTATAAAGCAAGACCTAGAGAGAGTGCTTGTTAATCAGCTAACTGCTTTGATTGCTATGATAAATGTTACATCTTTCTACAAACTGACCGTAGATTAAGTATTATTATGTGTTAGTTGTTTTAGAAAATTAGACTGAACTAGTTCATTTGAGGGGGAAAAAAAAATCTCTCTCCACAATCATTCTTTATGTTCAAAAATCTTTAATGACAAGGGCTTGAAAGGTGACTTTATGGTCAGGGTCTGAAGTACATTTATACCACTGGCATATGCTACTCGGTTCTTCAGTATATAATCTTGTGACGGTAGAAATATTGGTTATTGATGTTTGATTGTTTTCAGTAGTTTTAGATGTGTTTTTCTGGAGTTTTCAAAAACTACATCTATAAAATCTATATCTATAAAACTAAAGATTAGCCTCTGGAACAATCTATCAAACAAATAATGTTATTTTGCTCTGTATTCATAAGAATAGGAGAACAGGCCTAGATTTTTGACTCTATTCTTTTTTTTTTTTTTGTCTTATCCTTTCTAAGATTATGTTGCATGTAATGTAATAGTTAAGGAGCAGCAGCAATAATAGCAGTAGTAGTAATAGTAATAGTAGCAGTAGAAGTAGTAATGGTAGTATTAGCGGTAGTAATAGCAGTAGTAGTACTCATAAGAAAGTGCTCTATAAATACAAAGTATATATAACACAGAAAACATATGCCAGCTTTTAAAGCGAATTGTTTTTAAACTTCTCTTTTTTTTGAGGGGGGAGTGCAACTTTATTACAAAAAATACATTTGAGAAGAATTCAACTTATCAGTCAGTACTTATTAAACACATTATGTACATCCTATGGTAGATTGTCAGAGAATTTTAAGAGAGTATCCCTGCCCTCAAGAATTTTATTGGGATTTTGGGAGAGTTGGTAAGTGTATGTATAAAAAGTTAGCTAACAAACCAAGCAAGTATAATAAACATCAGCAATAGCAAAGCTGGTAATCCTGAAGGGAGTTAGAGAGATCATTGTAAAATAATATTAATTTCAGAATATACTTTCTTAATATATGTTGTTGAAAAATGCCAAAATGTATCATTTTTCAGTTTTTTACATGAAATATTTACAACTTTTTCCTAGCTCCATGTCAATTGCTGCAAGTTTAGTAAGTGAAGACACAAAGACCAAGTTTTTGAACAAAATGGGACAGTTGACAACATCTGGTGCCATGTTGGCCAATGTGTTTCAGAGGAAGAAATAAAAAAAAGAAAATTCTCAGTAAACAAACACTAAGATGGACCTCAAGCAGACTGGTTCCTTGTACTTGAAGTACTTGCCTTTTTATTTCTTCTGTTTATGTTCTTGCAGTATGATTTTTATTCTAACCTCCAAAGATATTTGCACTGCTTTTGATTATTGCTGTGTATCTGTTAATTTTGGGGTTATAACTGTGGTTGATAGCAAATTGACTGTATGAAGTCGCTGTTCTGTGTTCTTGTCTTTTAGCATAATTTTTTTATATAGTGAAAAGTATTTTTTTTATTTTCTGAAGGGATATCAGCAAATATCTGTATTATACAATGAGCTATTACAATGGTACTTAAAATAATGTAAATTAAAAGTCATTGTTATGAAGTAATAAAAGTGGAAATTACTTATGTATTTAAATTATGAAAGAATAATGCAGACTTTTTATTGTTTCTACACTGACTAGAAAGAGCCACCAGCATTACTCTGTGCCTTTTGGAATTAAGTTTGTGTCTCCTGTAGGAAGTGTCCTACACTCCATTCATTCAGCATTTCCTTAGAATGCTGTGGTGAACTAGAGTTCCAAGTCCTACAGTACATAGATAATGAAAAAACTTTCAGCATTTCAGAGCTTTTATGTATACTCTTTTAGTGCTATACCAAACTCTTCCAACACTACACACAATCAACTTTGTGAGGAGATAAGCATAGATGAATGAAGGAATTAATTGGTATACTTTTATATTGTCCAGTAGCCAACGTGAATTTACAACTGGTTATGTAATAAATTTAAATGCATGAAATAGATTCATTTGAAGTTGAGATGAAATAATAGTTGTCTACTATATCCCAAGTCAGAATATTTAAAAAAGTATTGTTTAGACTAAGAATCTACTGTTCGTGTGATGTTTTCTTCAAGATATTATCTTCTTAAACAATATTTTTGAAGAATATCTTTTAATTCCATATAGTACACCAAACGTCCCTCCTTCCAAAATAACAACAACAAAAAAAAACAAAAAAAACAAACAAACAAACAAAAAAACGGAAAAGTTTGCACTTTGGGAGAAAGTTTTCTTTTTTGTAAAAACTGACTTGGCCAAATTATTGCTCTTATTGGATAGTTCCTTCATTCTTCATTGTAATTCTGTCTAGTTTTTTGTTTTTATTTTGTTTTTAATACCCTCTGCTTGTAGTTGGTCTTAAGTTGGTGTGCAATTCTACTGGAACTTTACAATGTGTGTTTTTTGTAACTCGTAGTTGGGGATAGATGACATGCTAAGTGGAAAGTTTTATTGGCCTTGGAGGGAAGGAAGGAGTTGTAAGGATTTTTTGAAAGATGTGTGATATTTTAATAACTAAAAGGAATTCCAAATCAAACACAGTTAATGCACATAGCTGATTTTTGTGTGGTATAAAATGTTTTAACACATTTGGAACACAGTTGGAAAACACTCATTTCATGTGCAAGACGGTTTATTACACATCATACTTGACCATGTGAAAAATTCACCATAGGCAAATTTTCCTTATGAAACCATTTCTCATATCTCCAGTGAAATAATTGTTCAATAATTAGTCTACCTGGGAACTGTTGGGTTCTAGGCATTCCTGAGAAATTAAAAGTGGCTACCTTTCATGTCAAATATGTTGATCTATTATAAATAAAAGGTTTTGCATACTTGATTTGTAATTTTTTTCTATTTAAAATTTCTGCAGTATTATCTCCAAACCGATGCAAAAGACAAAAACATACCAAAACTTTGCTTCAGTTTGGAAACTTTATGTAAACTACCTCCTTGCTTTCTCCTTAAAAGGGGAATATGTTATTGTAAGAATAACATTCAGAAATTTCAGAAATAATTAATTTGTGCCAAATATATATTTGTGCCAAAAATGAACACATGTAATGAACAGTCTATCTTTCTACTTTGTAACCAAAATGTTTTTAATTAACTGATAAAGTTTCATTTAATTAACTGATAAAAGAAAACAGTCCAAAAATTTGGAAACAAAATATAGTACATTTCACGATACAACCAACAATCTCTATGAGTTTCAGGTAACATGGCACAAGCCAATTAAATATGTCAATACACATATTTTTCTATGTTTTAATTTCACATGTAATTGTTTGCCATTAAAACAGAATTTTTAAAAAAATTAACAAAACTGCCTACTTAAGAATAAGTGGAGGAAATAGAGTACCTAGGTTCTATTGGAATTAGCAATAAGTCTGCCACTTCTAATCTGAAATAAATCTGTGGTTCATAGGATCATAAATTTAGAACTACCAACCCTCTCTTTATATCAATGAAGAAATTGAGTCCCAGAGATTTTTAAATAACTTGTCCCCATCACAAAGATTCAAACCCAATTCCTCTGATTTCAGGTCCAACACACTTAACATTACCACATTCTATGTTGGAAACAAAAATAATAACAGTAATTACTGCCAACATTTGTGTAGCTTCAACTTTGTAACAGGCCCTTGACAAATATTCAGTCTTTACAACTATCCTGGGAGGTAGGTGCTATTATTATCTCCCTTTTTTTTTTTTTTTTTTTTTTAATAGTTGAGGAAGGTAGAAAAGTTTTAAGTGATTTGCCCAAGCTATGTGCCCAAAGAGGCTGTATTTAAATTTCTATTCTTCCTCACTGTAGGGTCAGCACTCAATTTACTGTGCCACTAAATGCCTTAGTAATAGACAAGATAAATAGGGTGTTGCAAAATAAACCAGGTTAGAAGACCAGCAGGTATTGAGAGTGTAACTCTTATTTCAAGAAAATTCTACATCTTTATATTATTTAAATAGCAAAAGACATAAAAATATTACAACAAAGGAATATTTATTATACATAAAACTTTTTAAACATTTGAAGGATCTATAGTTTTACTGGATTAAGCATTCTTTTCAAAGATGATCACTATTGATACTTGCTTTAGTAGATGGTCTTCATAAGTTGCTACAGGGAAAGAAATCATCTACAAGCCAACATCTCTGCAAACAACTAGTTTTGTTCTTAGACAACAGATATAGTCTGTTACTTAGCCTATAATTTAACTTTTATCTTGGTAGGATTTGCCAGATTTTATTCTCTTGGAATAACCTTGTGAACCCAGGATCACCTCTACAACACAGAGACAAAAACAGTAAGACTAGTGAAAAATTTATACACATGCATACTATGAACAGCATTAGTTTCCACATTTGTATACCATTCACATGTGCTGTTCTGGACCTTCATTTGGTTTTTGTTGTCGTTATTTCCTTTTTTTTTTTTTTTTTTTTTTTTTGAGGTAATTGGAGTTAAATGACTTGCCCAGGGTCACACAAGTGTTAAAGAGTCTAAGGCTGCATTTGAATTGAGCTTGACTCTTGGCTATCCACTGCACCACTTATCGGTTTCCTTTTTTTTTTTTTTTTTTTTTTTGGCCATTCATAGAATGCTTTGAATGTCCCATTTGCATCTACACATTAGATTGAATTAATAAACCAAACCATATTCCCAGCATAAACTCAATATTAGATTATATCTAGCATCCTAATAATAGTGCAGTGTTTTTAGTAATATCAAAACACTTTTTATGTTGACATATTGGTAACAAGAATCACACAATTCATAATTAACTTGACCATTTTGTTTGTCCAGATATGGAAAAAGTCAAATCAGCATGTATTGTCTTGTGCCTTTTGATGGCTCTTGAATTCTCAGAAGGCCTCTTTGTGATTATTACAAATTTAAAGACTTTCTCTAGATAATGAACTTGTTTGAGTTTAGTGAACTGTGATTGCTGACTATTTTCATCAGGACTTGCCATTATAAAAAGCTGCAGCACAAACTGGTTTACTGTAAACGCTGTGTATAACATGCATGTATAAAGAGCTTTTATGATAGAAAAAAACGAAGCCTTAGAACATTGCAAATTGGTCAATGAAGTTCCAACTTTTAAAGCAGATAATGTTTTCTTATAAGCATGTTTGTATACATGACTTTCATTTGCAATAGCTAGTTTCTGGTGTAGTAGTGCTTTATGTTCACTTTTGCGTTGCTGTTACTTATTTCTCTAGATTTCTTTAAAAACTTTAAGCTGAATTTAGTCAAATAGTTACAAAGGACAGAGATGTTTTTAGCCAAAGTAACCAATTTGTACACATTAACTAAGTAATTATAGCTGTTGAGTACTTGCATACCAAGTTAAGCAGTTCTGTTGGTCATTTCATCCCAAGTATATTGTGAAATCAGGATTCTAATCCAGTCCTCAGATTGAACCAAACCTCTAATTTGCAGTCATCAATTAGACAAAATTTAGTTGATTTTTATTGTATTTTGTGTTATTTATTCATGCAAGTTGAAAAAATAATGCCTAGAATAAAAGTTTAATCTCACATACTCCCTAAAACACCCAAAATATACCCCCTTGGATGTCCTCCATAGAAATGTCACCTTAATTCATTGCATTACTGAGCTATACAAACACACAGAGAGAGCTATAAGGAAACTTTGCTTTTCTCTAAAGATTCCTTAAAATACTTGTTCTTATAGAAATCTAAATATTGTTTCCACAAGTGTACAAGCATAAGTTCTAATTCTTTTAATTAAATTTCACTAAAGGGGTATACTTGATTAGCATTCTGATTTCCAGCCATTTTGTATTGTATGAGTGGAATTCTTAAGCAAATTTATTACATTACATAACTTATTTAATCCATTCCTTTTGTCTATAAACCTATTTTGTTGCATATTGAAACTATTAAATACTTTTTCTTTATCTTCCAAATGTGTAAGTGGTTATGTTCAAGAAAGCTATATACATATGTAGTTAGATAACAGTAGATTCTTGTAATAATCACAAGGCCATCTGCTTTGGGAAAATTTGTGTCAACTTAAAATAGATTCTTTGACCAAAGTCTGTATTTTCAACCTTGGAAATACATTTTTAGGAAAGCTGAGAAAAATTCAGGTGAATTTCAGGTGTTCCTATTGTATTACATATCCATGAATTCTCATAAATCCTTTTCTCATTGACTTATATTTCAGAGTTGCTTGATTTTTAGTTAATGATAGTAATGTTTCTTTGGACTTGAGTTTTTTCTTTCAGATAATTAATTTGTAAAATATATATTAAAATAGGTCCATGCATTTAAAGGGCCATAATTACAAATTTTATGTGCAAAATTTATATAATCACTTTGTCATTTATATAATCACGATATAATATAATTTTTGCTTTTTATATTTCTGTAGATCAGTTTTTTCCTCAGTAAAATGAGATTGTTGGACTAGAGCAGATCTTAACTTTTTTTTGGAAGGCTATTCCAAGAAGAGGCTCAAAAGCTTCATTCAATGTGTTTGTTGCTAAATTCCATAAGATTGTAGAGGTAACAAATGTATTGAAACAGTTTTCTAATTTTTGAAGTTCACAGACCTCAGATTAAGATCCCTCAGACAAAGCTCTCGGCTATGATTTTTCTATATCAAGATGCCTTAAGTTTGAGCTAATATATTCTTTGCCAGTTCTACTCAAGAGCCCTTTTTCTAACCCTAACAAAGCAAGAATATTCCCTGAATTAATCCTTTTTACAGGACTCAGAATAAAATGGGGAAGGAGTTAAGAAAAGTGAAAGAACTTATAGAATGTATAAGATGTTTTGCAAGTGTAAAATATTAAAATTCTAATCCACTGATCAACTTTTGCACCACCTAGGACAATAACTTTATAGTTGTACTAGACCCTAGAGGTCATCAATCCATTCTCCTCTTCCCCACTATCCCTCATTTCACAAATGAAAAGGAATCTCAAATCATTTCAATAATAGTTGGAAGTCTAGAATGGATGTTAGAGATTATTCCATACAATTAAACTGAAAGTGAATGACTGGCCTAAGAAGCTGAGCTGGGGCTAAGACCTAGGGCCTTTTCCCCCTACCTAAACTTTATCTTCTACTAGATCTAATGTTTTATTTAATTAGGGGGGTGCTAACTCCAGCTCAAACCATTGTTAAATTTTCAGTTCAAGCAATTATACCTTGGAAATTGGCAAATTCTTACAAACCAGGGCTTGATTTATCATTTTGTTGTTTATCTAGACTTAAGAAATTGATGGGGGAAATGTTAATAATGAAGATTAATCTTAAAAGTATGTATATATAATTTTTTCCCCAGAGAACCATTTGTTAAACATTTGCCATCATGCCCTTACCTAATTCTCATCACTTCTAAAATGTAAGTCAATGAAATATTTTTCCTGGTCCCAGGTAGACCTTGATTCCCCTAAACTTCAAATTAGACGCAGAAGCCTGAAAATCTATTAATACTTTGTCTTTTCTTTAAAAATACCCACCATTCAATATGTGATTTGCTATTAAAGAATTGTTAGACCTCTGAGGCAGATTTCATTCATATCATCAAGTTAACTCAGCAGAATTTTATATTCAATTTTCATAATCAGTAGAATATTTATATTTGATAAATATCAGTTATGTGGCAGAGTTGAAGTAATTTCCTTTTTCTTTATGATCTAGAACCACAACAACCCAAACTAGGCGAAAATTCAGATTATTAACAATAGGGAAGAATCCCTAATCCCTAATATTCATTCAGTACTCCCTCCCAGCTACAGAGCTGCATAAAATGACCCACAACATTGTACCAGAGTTCAACTCTACACCCCAATCCCTCTTCTACTCGCAGTGCTTCTGAAGTCCAAATAGCAGAAATTTGCTGTCTACCATAGCAGCAAGGAGAAATGGCACTTTGTGCTATAATAGCTCAGCCAAGCAATGGAGGAACTAGGGTGGGACACATGAGGGATGAGAATGGGAAGCAGAACTGTGTAGTGCTCGGCTAAACCTGAGAAAGATGCCCAGCATCATTCTAGGATCAATTTTGTTCCATCAGAAGTCACTTGGGCTGCAGAGACCTAGGCTGGTAAACTGAATTTCCCAGCAGGAAAAAATGTTGCTAGGAGTGTTGAGATCCAGTCCTCAAGGAAACCACCACAAATGGGGAGGGAGGGAGTCAGAAAATGAGCAATGAAGTAAAATAAAAGATGGGAAAATTGAAATTATCAAAAATATCAAGAGGAAGAAAACTCAGAAGACAGCATAAGCAGCTAAACTAATAGAAAAGATTCATCATGGAAGGAAACCTCTCCAGGCCATGGAAAGTAATTCAGACCTTTACAAATAAATATTGCAAGAAAGGAAAATAAATTGATATCTGATGAGGTAGAAGACCCCATGGAGCATGAAAATGTGGAACCAGCCTTAGCAGAATGTGCTTTAATAGTTAAAATTACAATTGGAAAAGCAGAAATAATTTTCAGAGTAAAAAACTCTAATCCATAGTAGCTGTATCATCAAAGAAATAAAAGCTATAGAATAACTGATTAGGAATGTAAATAAACACAAGTGAAGGGAAATCTGGAAAAGACAAGGAAAAAAATTACATTAAAGAAAAGTATGATCTTCTGTCAAGGAAAATATATTGATCTTTTTTTTTTTAATAATTTTTATTTACCAGATATTTGCATGGGTAATTTTATAACATTGACAATTGCCAAACCTTTTGTTCCAATTTTTCCCCTCCTTCCCCCCACCAGATGGCAGATCAACCAATACATGTTAAATATGTTAGAGTATAAATTAAATACAATATATGCATACATGACCAAACAGTTGTTTTGCTGAACAAAAAGAATCGGACTTTGAAATAGTGTACATTTAGCCTATGAAGGAAATCCAAAATGCAGGCGGACAAAATTAGAGGGATTGGAAATTCTATGTAGTGGTTCAGAGTCATCTCCCAGAATTCTTTTGCTGAGTGTAGCTGGTTCAGTTCATTACTGCTCTCATTGTTGGAGAGGGTCACGTCCATCAGAATTGATCATCATACAGTATTGTTGTTGACGTATATAATGATCTCCTGGTCCTGCTCATTTCACTCAGCATCAGTTCATGTAAGTCACTCCAGGCCTTTTTGAAATCATCCTGTTGGTCATTTCTTACAGAACAATAATATTCATATACCACAATTTATTCAGCCAATCTCCAATTGATGGCCATCCACGTAGTTTCCAGTTTCTGGCCACCACAAAGAGGGCTGCCACAAACATTCTTGCACATACAGGTCCCTTTCCCTTCTTTAAGATCTCTTTGGGAAAACCCTTAGTAAACCTGATTTTAAAAAGGAAAGAGAAAAAGCAAATTGTTAGTCTTGTAAATGAAAAGGGAGAACTCACCACTAATGAAGAGGAAATTAGAACAATAGTTAGGAGCTACTTTGCTCAACTTTATGCCAATCAGTTCGATAACTTAAATGAAATGGAAGAATACCTTCAAAAATATAGCTTGCCCAGATTAACAGAGGAAGAAGTAAGTAGTCTAAATAGTCCCATCTCAGAAAAAGAAATAGAACAAGCTATTAACCAACTTCCTAAGAAAAAATCCCCAGGACCAGATGGATTTACATGTGAATTCTATCAAACATTTAAAGAACAACTAACTCCAATGCTATATAAACTATTTGAAAAAATAGGGATTGAAGGAGTCCTACCAAATTCCTTTTATGACACAGACATGGTACTGATACCTAAACCAGGTAGATCGAAAACTGAGAAAGAAAACTATAGACCAATTTCCTTAATGAACATTGATGCTAAAATCTTAAATAAGATATTAGCAAAAAGACTTCAGAAAATCATCCCCAGGATAATACACTATGACCAAGTGGGATTTATACCAGGAATGCAGGGCTGGTTTAATATTAGGAAAACTATTAGTATAATTGACCATATTAATAATCAAATTAATAAAAACCATATGATCATCTCAATAGATGCAGAAAAAGCATTTGATAAAATCCAACATCCACTCCTATTAAAAACGCTTGAGAGTATAGGAATAAATGGACTATTCCTTAAAATAATAATGAGCATATATTTAAAACTTTCAGTAAACATCATATCTAATGGCCATAAACTAGAACCTTTCCCTGTAAAATCAGGAGTGAAACAAAGTTGCCCACTATCACCATTACTTTTCAATATAGTACTAGAAACGCTAGCCTCGGCAATAAGAGCCGAGAAAGAGATTCAAGGAATTAGAGTAGGAAATGAGGAAATCAAACTATCACTCTTTGCAGATGACATGATGGTATACTTAGAGAACCCCAAAGACTCTGCTAAAAAGCTATTAGAAATAATTCAGAGTTTTAGCAAAGTTGCAGGATACAAAATAAATCCACATAAATCCTCAGCATTTTTATACATTACCAACACAATCCAACAGCAAGAGATACAAAGAGAAATTCCATTCAAAATAACGGTCGATAGTATAAAATATTTGGGAATATATCTACCAAAGGAGAGTCAGGAATTATATAAGCAAAATTACGAAACACTTGCCACAAAAAGTCAGATTTAAATAATTGGAAAGACATTCAGTGCTCTTGGATAGGCCGAGCGAATATAATTAAGATGACAATACTCCCTAAACTAATCTATTTATTTAATGCTATACCAATCAGACTCCCAAGAAACTATTTTAATGACCTAGGAAAAATAACAGAATTCATATGGAAGAACAAGAGGTCAAGAATTTCACGGGAAGTAATGAAAAAAAAATTAAATGTGGTCTAGCTGTACCTGATCTAGAACTATATTATAAAGCAACAGTCACCAAAACCATTTGGTATTGGCTAAGAAATAGACTAGTTGATCAGTGGCATAGATTAGGTTCACAGGGCAAGATAGTGAATAAAAATAGCAATCTAGTGTTTGATAAACCCAAAGATCCCAAATCTTGGGATAATTCATTATTTGACAAAAACTGCTGGAAAAATTGGAAATTAGTATGGCAGAAACTAGGCATGGACCCACATTTAACACCACATACTAAGATAAGATCAAAATGGGTCCAAGATTTAGGCATAAAGAACGAAATCATAAATAAATTGGAGGAACATGGGATAGTTTACCTCTCAGACTTGTGGAAGAGGAAGGAGTTTGTGTCCAAGGGAGAACTAGAGACCATTATTGATCACAAAATAGAAAATTTTGATTACGCCAAATTAAAAAGTTTTTGCACAAACAAAACTAATGCAAACAAGATTAGAAGAGAAGTAACAAATTGGGAAAACATTTTTACAGTTAAAGGTTCTGATAAAGGCCTCATCTCCAAAATATACAGAGAATTGACTTTAATTTATAAGAAGTCATAAGACAATTTCAAGATGATGAAATTAAAACTATTTCCACTCATATGAAAGAGTGTTCCAAATCACTATTGATCAGAGAAATGCAAATTAAGACAACTCTGAGGTATCATTACACACCTGTCAGATTGACTAAGATGACAGGAACAAATAAGGATGAATGTTGGAGGGGCTGTGGGAAAACTGGGACACTGATGCATTGTTGGTGGAGTTGTGAAAGAATCCAACCATTCTGGAGAGCAATCTGGAATTATGCCCAAAAAGTTATCAAAATGTGCATACCCTTTGACCCAGCCATACTACTACTGGGCTTATATCCCAAGGAACTACTAAAGAAGGGAAAGGGACCTGTATGTGCCAAAATGTTTGTGGCAGCCCTTTTCATAGTTGCTAGAAACTGGAAAATGAATGGATGTCCATCAATTGGAGAATGGTTGGGTAAATTATGGTATATGAATGTTATGGAATATTATTATTGTGTAAGAAATGACCAATAGGAGGAATACAGAGAGGCTTGGAGAGACTTACATCAACTGATGCTGAGTGAAACGAGCAGAACTAGGGGATCATTATACACTTCAACAATGATACTGTATGAGGATGTATTCTGATGGAAGTGGATATCTTCAACATAGAGAAGAACTAATCCAATTCCAATTGATCAATGATGGACAGAATCGGCTACACCCAGAAAAGGAACACTGGGAAATGAGTGTAAACTGAGAGCATTGTTGTTTTGTTTTGTTTTGTTTTGTTTTGTTTTGTTTTGTTTCTCTTCCCAGATTATTTTTACCTTGCGAATACAATCCTTCCTTTGCAACAACAATAACAACAAAATGTGGTTCTGCACTTATATATTGTACCTATGATATACTATAAGATATTTAATATGTATGGGAATGCCTGCCATTTAGGGGAGGGGGTGGAGGGAAGGAGGGGAAAAACTCGGAACAGAAGGGAGTACAAGGGATAATGTTGTTTAAAAAAAAAAAAAGAAAGAAAGAATTACCTATGCATGTATATTGTCAAAGAAAATGTTATAATTATAAAAATTAATTAAAAAAAAAAAAAGATCTCTTTGGGATACAAACCCAGTAGCAACGCTGCTGGGTCAAAGGGTGTGCACAGTTTGATAACTTTTTGAGCATAGTTCCAAATTGCTCTCCAGAATGGCTGGATGTATTCACAGTTCCCCTCCAACATTCTGCATTAACCTTTCCCTGTCATTCTAGCCAATCTGACAGGTGTGTAGTGGTATCTCAGAGTTGTCTTACTTTGCATTTCTCTGATTAATAATGATTTGGAACATCTTTTCATATGACTAGAAATAGTTTCAATTTCTTTATCCAAGAATTGTCTGTTCATATCCTTTGATCATTTATCAATTGGAGATTGGCTTGATTTCTTATATATTAGAGTCAATTCTCTACTATATTTTGGAAATGAGACCTTTATCTGAACCTTTGACTGTAAAACTGTTTTCCCAGTTTATTGTTTCCCTTCTAATCTTATCTGCATTTTGTTTGTACAAAAACTTTTCAATTTGATATAATCAAAACTTGGAAAATATATTGATCTTGAAGAGAGAATGCATAAAAATAAAATAAGGGCACCCAGAGGAACATGACTAGTCAAAAAAAAAATAATAACCAAAAAATAATAAAAAGAACATTGCATGGAACTTCTAAACACAGAAAACAAAATGCCAATCAAAAGAATCCAGGGATCACTTTTAGGAAAAATACCCTATGGTACAAACTCCAAGACACATAGTGGCCAAAATGAACAATTCCATTGATAGCAAATTCTGCAAGTGACTAAGAAAGACTTTAAATATAAATGAAGGAATATTCAAATATTATATGAGACTTCTGTACCCACCAGAAAGCACAAGAGGTAAAGAAATAGTGTGTCCCAAACAGCAGTGGAACTCATGATGCAATCCAAAGTAAATGCTGCAAATCTCAACCATCAAAGGAAGAAGATGGATATTCATTTAGAAAGCGTTCAAAATATTTCTAGAAAGAAAACCAGGCTTGGAGAAATTTGCTTTCCAAACCCCTTAGAACAATAAGAGAGAGTATTAAGAAATTTCTAAATGGACAGGGGTCAAATGGAAATGATGGCAGACTCACAGATCTGAAATGTAGACCTTACTTCCCAACACTTCAGCTACAGGTTAATCTTTTTTTTTTTCTGGTAGGGCTAAATTATGGAATAATAAGTGTCATAAAAAAGGGAAGACAGAAGAAGATAGAAGGAAATGTGCATTGTTTCCTAACCAAGTCAAAGGCTAAGAATAAAGTTTTAGCTGGCTTCTAGTGCTACCTGGCTAGCCATTTGGTTATCTCCTGAGAAGGTTTTGATTTTTTTTTCATATTTTATTCTTTGGAGTATATTAAAATTCTAAAGCAATAAAAATGAGGACATCTAGATAATGCTAATTACTACTGGTAGCTTCAATATTCATTAAGAATCCTGCTCCTCTTGGAAGGACACAGTCCTCTTTTAAATATCTCAGAATTGAAGGCTGCTTTGGAAATTTACAAAATAAGTATTTATATAATGACTCATTTGTGCTGAGCAAAACATTTTACAAATGTTATCTTTTGCATTTGGTCCTTACAACAACCAGGGGAGGTATGGTACTATTATTAAGCCTATTTTAATTACAAGGAAACGGAGACTCAAGTTAAATGGCTTGCCCAGTGTCACATCTAGTGCTGGCATTTAAAATCTCTTCACTTACAAATGTAACTTAATTTAATTTCAGTTAGCTTTAACAATTTTTAAAAATTCCTCTCAGTGAATTTTTCGGTTTTGAATATTTTGATTTTGTTTGTTTCTGCTTTATGAATGAAATCTTTTTTAAACTTTTAAACTTCTGTGGATAGGTTGGATTGAGTTTGTAACATTATCAAATTGTTACTTATATTTGATATCATATTTCCACAAGCCACTGTCAGTTTGATCTTTTCAGTTACCTCTAATATCTCTCCTCTCTCTTTCCACTTTTTACCTAGGTTCTTTACCAGTGCCTGGCCTTCTTTGCCACTTGCTTTGGTTACAATATTAACTCCCCTTCAGGTCTCTCTTACCCTACTTGCTACTTCTTAAGTCCATCCTTCCCATTACTCATGGGCTTACCTCCCATGTGTACAAATGTGGTCTAGCCTCTTCTCTGTTCAGAATTTAAGGCTTCCCTGTTGCATCTGATATTCAAAACTCTCCACAGTCTAATGCTATTCTGTATTTTAAATCTTAGCCTACTGTTCTTACCTGCTCTCTGCCTAGCTAAACAGCTCTGCTGTCCCCTGGACCAACAAATGATATTCCCTCTTTTTCCAAAATAATGTACTTTGTTTAAAAGGTTTAACCACTCAACTTCTTCAGATGATATTTCACAAGCCACAGCAGAAGACTTAAATTCCTGCTTAGAGAAAAGAGTAGTCAGAAAATTGTATGCATTACATTTGTGCTTATTAACTACTGATCTTAATGAGTTGGTTTAAAGTTTGCAAAGCATGGGCACTGTATCCTTTGAGACTAACAGTTGTATGAGGCTTTTGGTTGATAATAAAGGTTTTACATCTATAAGTCTCATTTTACAATTCCTTAATAAAGGTCTGGCCTAGAGTCAAGAAGACTCATCTTCCTGATGTGGCCTCAGTCACTTACAAGCTGTATGACCCTGGGCAAGAACTTAACCCTGTTTGCCTCAGTTTCCTCATCTGTAAAATGACTGTATAAGAAAATCACTCCATTATCTTTGCTAAGAAAATTCCATAGTGGGGTCATGAAAAGTCAGACAGGACTATTTAACAATTACACGAGGTCTGTTGTAAATGGGTTTCAGCTTTTTTTAGGAACAGAAGAGAAAATAACTCTTACAGTATGCCAGACACTATACTAAATACTGTCTCACAAGAATAGTATCTCATTTGATCCTCATAGCAATCCTGTAAAATAGGTACTGTCATTCCCCACTCCTCACCCCACCCCACTCCCCCCAAACCATTTTATGGTTGTGGAAACTGAGGCAGATTACATGACTTACGTAGGGTCTGACACTAGTTTTGAACTTGGGTCTTTTTGATAGCAAGTCTTGCTCTCTATCCACTGTGTCATCAGCTGCCTCACAAAACAAAATCAAGCTTTCTTCTTCCCAAAGTCCTAAGCATGTCCTAAAATAATTTATTTTAGAAATATAAGAATTAATAGAAATCTTGGTATATGAGTTTATTTAGGAATAGTTTTTTTTTATGTATAACTAAATTGATTTCCCTAAATTTGTCCAAGTCTTATTCCTGAGAGGTTATAATCCCTAACTCATTCAATATGAATTTTCTGTTCCAAAAGTTTAGTCAGTTCTTCATAAGAATATTTCAGAGTTGGACATGACTGAAACAACTGAACAACAAAAAATTATAGAATGAAATGTTTGTGATAGAAATTTGCAAACTTCTGCCATGTTTTTTAAATATGCAAACTCTCAGTCTTATCAGACAATTACTAATTTTCTACAAGAAGTTATATTATCTTATTCTCCTACCTTCTATATTGCATATTTCATTTTCCCAACTAGCTATGAGTAAGTCAAAAAAGGAACTAAAGAATAAAATAAAATAAAAATCAAAAAATGGTTTCCCAGCAGATACACGTGTGATCTGTAGTGGTAATATTTTAGAAGTCTGACATTTTGTTTTATTTTATTTAATGAGTTAAAAAAAATTAGACAAGTATACACTCATAAGGCTTCCTTTCTCATTTTAGAGATAAGGAAACTAGAGGCCAAAAATATTAAATGATTTGATCAATATCACACAGCTACTGTGTGATGAACCTCGCAAGGTGGCACTTAGATTCAGGAAGACCTAAATCTAAACCAGACCTCAGATACCTTGGACAAATCACTTAATTTTTGCTTCTGTAAAATTAGAATAATTATAAGACCTACCTCCTAAAGTTGTTGTGGGGATCAAATGACTTATTTTGTGACTATAGATATAGATTATATAGAATCTTAAATTCATTGATACCATATTGCTAAGAATATAATAGGTTTTTTTTCTCCTCAAAAAAAAATTTTTCATAATCATGACAGCACATTTATGAGTTACCTGGTCACAAAGAACTCTAACATGATAATCTGGTCCTTACAACAATTCTTTAATACCAGAATTATCCTCATTTTATAGGAGATAAAACAGAGATTGAGAAAGGTTGTCTATATTACTCCAAAACATAACTAGTAAGTGGTAATTCAGGATTTATGATTCCCAATTCAGTGTTCTTTCCCCTAGGTAACCCAAACCTAGGTAAATTTTGTGAGTAGCTGCTTAGGTGTGACTCCTAATTTTGTGGAAAGAATGATGACTCACCTGACTTGACATTTCATGCCCAGGGAATGCAAAAGCTTTGGAGGTGAGAGACATTTCTTCATTCAATTAGAAGAGAGAGAAATGAGAGAATCTCATCTGGGAAAAAACCCTAGAGAAAGAAAAAACACTGGGAAGAGGCAGGCATATAGAAAAGCCAGCATTTCAACATGTCCCTGCCTTTGCTTATACTGATTCATCACCCCACTTCCTGACTCCCCTACTCCACCCCAAAATTTGGGAATTTTTCCTGGAGTGAGATCAGGGCCCCTCTCTTGTTTGAGATGACCCATCTCACTTATCTAAAGAGGTCATTTACTATGTATTTTCTGACATATTTTATATTCTAGGATTTCCCCAATTTGTGTTGTTATCTCTTGGATAAATGGATTTCTTTGCCACTTACTATTTGTTTTGGTCTTTTGTTGAATTAGTATTTGATAAGGAATAGAAACTATGAGTATCTGCAGGGGTGTCCTGGAGTCAGTTTATATTTGCTCCTAAGAGCTGATTGTTAAAAATTTTCAGTGTAAGCATTTATATCTTGGATGTTGATAAGTGCTATAAATCATGACTTTACCAATCATCTAAATTTAAGAAAGTGTTTGGGAAAGATTAAACTTAAAAGTATACTTTTTGGGAGAACCAGTTGTTAAACATCATACCTTTGGAGAGCCAATTGTTAAACATCACATCACTGAATATAAGCTTGGAATTGATATTTCTCTTTAGAGATAGTAACCATGAAAGTTAGTATCTTTGTTGTTTTTAAAACTCAAAAATTCATGCCATCTGTAGATCATCAATATTTAGGGAGCAGGGGGATATAATTCTAGCCTTAAGAGAGTTTCTAAATGGATGTTATTGTCCTTTGTTTTCAAAGACAATAAAATTAACATCACTGTGTTAAAAGTCAAGTTATAGTGTGTCCAACTATGGCTGATCAGACCAAAATAAGTTTGGAATGCTCTGCCACAGGTTGGGCACAAATATGAACATTTGGGGTAACTTCTCTAATTTTGTATATTTCCTGTTGTAGAGAGCCTGAACTCTGGAGAAGTATACTTAAAACAAGGTGTTAACTAATGGAATTGATGAGATAATGGTTCTCTAGTTCTCATATATATTTAGTACTTAGTATGATGATGTAATGGTTCTCTAATTCACACATATCCTGCATTCTTTCACTAACATTAAGACTAGGCCAGAATAAAGACTCTAGACTATTCTTGACCATTCTCATTTGTCTATCCTGCTGAGACCAAGTCCTGTCCGAAGGACCTCCAGAAAACTAACACAGACGTTATAATTTGGCGCCCCACGTTGGGGGCCAAAATGTAATGTCAGGACTGGCTTTCTGAAGGATCTCAGGACCAGCCTTGGTCTTAGTGGAAGAGTGCAGGAGACAGGAGAACCACCAGGAGGATGGTCAAAAATGGAATGTCTCTTTTCCAGTCCTCTCAACCCTTATATTCCTTAGTACAATTACATCATTACAACATACTAAATATGTATGAATTAGAGAACCATTACATCACCATTCTAAGTACTAAGTATATATGTGAACTAAAGAACCATCATCTCATCAATTCCACTGAGTTAACACCTTGTTTCAAATACACTTCTCCAGAGTTCTGGTCCTCTGCAGCATGTTTCCTTTGAGCTAATTCAGTTCTTCTTTGCTTACAGAGCACAGCACCTTCTATGATGAGGGCACACCATGCTGGGCAGTCCTGTGCCAAAGTCTTTCATATCATATAATCAATCATAAAGTTATTAAGGAATACCTTGAGAATGTCATTGAATCATTTTTTTTCTGACCACCTTATGAGTGCTAGCTCTGTGTGAGTTACCCCAAAATATATATATATTTTTTTTGGTAAGCTTACATTTGACCTTTGAATAATGTGGCCAACCCTACACAGTTGTACTCTCTCTAGCAAAGTTGGAATGCTTGACAATTTAGTATGGGGGGCAGCTAGGTGGCGCAGTAGATAGAGCACCAGCCT
Source organism: Sminthopsis crassicaudata (assembly GCF_048593235.1). Taxonomy (NCBI): domain Eukaryota; kingdom Metazoa; phylum Chordata; class Mammalia; order Dasyuromorphia; family Dasyuridae; genus Sminthopsis; species Sminthopsis crassicaudata. The sequence continues at coordinate 301,372,170 of NC_133617.1, read as the reverse complement.
TGAATTCAGGAGGACCCGAGTTCAAATTTGGTCTCAGACACTTAACACTTCCTAGCTGTGTGACTCTGGGCAAATCACTTAACCCCAGCCTCAAAAAAAAAAAAAAAAAAAAAAAAAAAGAGAGACAATTTAGTATGAGAAAAGACCTATGTCTGGTATCTTATCCTGCCAGCTGATCCTCAAAATCTTCCTAAAACAATTCAAATGGAAGTGATTCAGTTTCCTGGCATGGCGCTGGTGATCTGTCCAGATTTCAGAGATGTAAAACAATGAGGTCAGCACAATGACTCTGTAGACCTTCAGTTCAGTAGCCAGTCTAATGCCGCTTCTCTCCCACATTTTCCTTCAGAGCCCCCAAACATGGAGCTACCTCTGGCAATGTGTGTGACAAACTCATCATCAGTGTAGACATATCTGCAAAGTATACTGAACTTAACCACAGCATTCAAAACTTCATCATTAACTGTAACTGATGGTTCCACATATGGATGGTACAGTCCTGGCTGATGGAGGATCTGTGTTTTCTTGATGTTCATTATTAGGCTAAAATTAATGCAAACGGCAGAGAATTGATCCATACTTTGTTGCATCTCAGCTTTGGAGGCTGCATTGAGTGTGCAATCATCTGCAAACAAATCATGCATCAATACTCCCTCCAATTTGATTTTGGATTGTAGCCTTTTCAGGTTGAAGAATTTACCACCAGTGCAGTAGCTGACTTTGTTCCATGTTTGTCCTTATTGAAGCTGTTTGACAACCAGGAAGAAAACATGATGCTGAAAAATCATGGGAGCAAGCACACTGCCTTGTTTCATTCCATCAGTGACTGGGAAAGCTTGAGAATTTGCCCTTTATCTAGAACCCAGACAAGCTGCCATCATGGAATTGATGTACTTCACTGATGAACTTCTCTAGGCAACCAAATTTCGACTTAATTTTTCATAAGTTGGAGAGGCAACAGTATCAGGGCCTTGGTCAGATCTACAAATGTTGTATACAGACTTATATTCTGTTCCTGGAATTTTTCCTGGAGTTGTTGGGCAGTAAACATCATATCAACTGTTTCTTGGCTCCTTCTGAAGTCATCACCCTCTATGATTGTCACAGGATAATTTATTCCCTTTACCTTTATACAGATGGACTATGGGGGTATCCTTGAATCCTAGGGCATAACTTCTTCTTGCCATATAATCTGAAAATTTTCAGTCAGCTTCAGTCAGTCCATGAGCAATGGACCCCCCACACACACACCTTATAAATCTCAACTGGAATAGAATCAGCACCAGGTGCTTTACCACATGAAAGTAACCTAATGACATTCAAAACCTCTTCTTCAACTGGAACATCTGCTAGGGAATGATTGATTTCAATGTGAGGTAAATGGTCAATAGCTTCAGCATTGATTGATGATAATCTGTTGAGAATACTATAGGAACATTCCCTTATCACTAATCAATGGGGCACTATCAGCACTGAGTAGTTGAGACACACCGGAGGTCTTTAGCCCACAAATAGCTTTCAGTATATCATAAAAATACTTTGGATTATTACTATCAGCATTTTTACTGAGCCAGGAATCCTGCAACTCTCTAAATTTCAATTGTACTTTATTTTTGATGGAATTGAATGCTAACTTCTTAGAAATGAGTTATCTTGCTGGAATAGCCTATGGAGTTCTCATTTTTCATTTAGCAGCTTCTGAATTTTCCCCATCATTTTCCTTAAACCAATCTTGATGTTTGTGAATGTTCTGACTCAGATGAGCAAATGCAATGCTGTACAACAAATCCCTGAAAGCTTACCACTCCTTTTCTGTTCCATTGTTGCCAACTGTGTGTTGGCTCAACTTACTTTCCAAGTTGTCAATAAACTGTTGCCTCTCAGAGAGCACTCTAAAGTTTATTGTTTTTAGATAAGTAGAATTCAATGTTGCTGATGAGAAGGTCTTGAGATGCACAAGTCTTCAATAGTAAATGATCATTGCTATTGTTATATCCTATTCCATTTCTCCCAAGGACTCCCTACAATGTTTGGTAGTCTCAGTTTACTGCAGGATTACAGTCACCTAGAATTATAAGCTAGTTCTCTTTTGGAACATTCATGGTAAAAGTCTCCAGGTCTTCATAAAAATTTTCTTTGACCTCATCAAAATTTGTTATAGTAGAAACCTAGGCCCTGATGATAGTGAAATGGCGTTTTCCTGCAAGTGGCAATTCCATTGTCATGAGTCTGTCATTCGCTCCTTTTGGAAGGCAAGTGAGCTCATTTACTAGATTAGTTTTTTAATTGCAAAACCTACACCGGTCTCAAGTATTCCCTTTAACTGTGGCCACTCCAGAAAAATATGTATCCATTTCTTACATTCTCACCTGCTGCTTTGTCCCTTTCCTATTGCCACAGGACTTTGAGAAAGGTAGAAATGGTAAAATGGTGGATGATATCTTCTGATTCATGCATAAATTGGATTTGAGTGAAGCAGAATTGCATGAAGTCATCAGCCTCACTCTCTCTTCTAGAGTCATCATTCTCCAGCAGCAGGACAGAATCAAGATAATTGATGATAATTCAAGATGCAATGAATGACCTTGGGGTTTTCAATATCTAACCAAGCTTTAAGCTCTCCACAACACCTGCTTCACTTCGTGGTCTTTGGAACAAATTGTTCTCATCTTTGCCCATTCTACCAGGAGACATCTTTACATGTCTGAGGTAGACACACCTCTTACTTACCATAGGGTTTGAGACCCTTTGGTTACCCTCAACCTTGTTTATCCGGTCTGCAAAAACAATTTACCAGGGAATAGCCACTGTGCATGCTGTAGCTTCTTGGGGAGCCATAAGTGAGAGTTAGGTGGATTAGGTGAACACCAAAGGTGGAAAGCAGCCCTTGTAAAGGGCTTGGCAGCCTTCACACCAGAGATACTAGGCTTCTCTGAACACACACCATGTACCTCTTCCTTGGTAACAAATCAATTCTTGGGCATCTTCTGTTAATGTTCCATAGCACTCAACTTCTTAAATAGTACGCCATGACCCAATATGAAATTTTGCAGCTGAATGTAGGAGTTGTAAAATTATGATTTATTGTCAGTAAATGTTTGATTTATATATCCATTATATAGAGAGAGATATAGATATAGATATAGATTATATCTGAGGTCATATAAAAATGTCTTGGATAAAAAGGGAAAAAAAGTTTAAAAAGCTCTGCCTTAGTCCAGCAGTGCTGGAAAATGTTTAATGATTGACTATTTTAAAAATGCACATTTAACATATTTATATTTAATCTGCATTAACATTTTCTCTATTGCTTTCATAATTCTGGATGATCAACAAAACAACAAATCAAGCCCTAATTTGTAACATTTGCCAATTTCTAAGATGTAAAAGGTTTACACTGAAAATATGCTTGGTTTGTGAGAGCCAATTGGAATCAACTTCAGTATACCTTCATCCCCTTAGCCTAAAAACATTTCCTAAAAATTCTCCACAGTTCTTTATGTAATTTCCTTAAGAATATTTAACACACATATGTTCTTTTGTACTTCCATATAACTATAACTCAATAAAAATAATAGGAAAAATATTGTGAACCAACACTGTATTAAGTACTGAAGGAAGCATCACGATTGGTACCTATTTTTTTAAGAAGGTTTAAAATGTAATATAACCTATACCAGTGATCAAGCAAAAAGTAAAGAGAGGAAATGATAACATAGGAAAAAACTACCCCAGTACTGATATAATATCCTAGCCTAAGAGTTTCCCAATTAGGTGTGTTTTTTGTTGTAATCATTGTGTATATCAGCAATATTATGAAAACCTAGAGAGGAGAGAGTATCAAGGAGAACATGGTGATTGACAGTTTCAAAGTAGATAGATTGTTCAAGTGGATGAGGACTGAGAAAAAGCTGTGAGATTTGGCTATCAGGAAATAATTGGCAACTTTGAAGTCAGAATTTCAGTTGAGTGATGAAGTTGAAAACCATATGGCAGAGAGTGAAATGAAAAGAAGTGGGGGGGGAGGGATTGATTATAAATGGCCTTCTCAAGAACTTAAGCCAAAAAAGGAAAGAAGATGTAGGACAATAGCTAGCAGAGTTCATGGACTAAATGAGGGTTTTTTGAGGAGTAGAGAGATATGGATACATATGTAGGCAGTAGGGAATCTGCCCAGTAGAAAGAAAAGGATTGAAAAAACGAGAGAAGGGTTTTAAGAGAAGGGGACTATCCACTGGGGAAGATGAAATAGAAATGAATTCATTTGTTCTTCTAGAAGTTTTGACAAGGAAGAAGGGGCATGTAATTATATGAAACACAGGTAAAGGGGGAGATAGTGTCAGAAGGCATCTAAGTAATGTGAGATTAGGAGTAAGAGAGAAGAGAGTTTTCAGCTAACGACCTCATTTTTTTTCCAATAAAATATGAGGCAAAATTCTCAAATGAGAGGATGGAAGAAAAGGGGAACTTGAGAAAAGGGTTGAGTAAGAAAAAAGAGTAAATAGTTAATCAGGGAAATGTAAAAGGTATTGCCTTTCCATATTGAGATTATGTAACATAAATTTGTAGTGGACTCAGCATGGATTCATGATTTTCTCCAGCTTCATTCAGCAGTTCATTTTAATAAGCAGTAATATTTTTAATGCAGCAGATAGAGCAATAATAAAGAAATAAAAAGAGAATCAGCTATCGATTACTTCATTCAGTTCCTTATTGTACAAAAGGATGATCAGAATAGCATAGTAGCTCTCAACAGAAACAAACCTAGGGTAAATGGAAGAGCCAGCTCCCACAGCGACATACTGGGAAAAAGCAGTATATACTCAGAGTAAGGTTGTCCATGTTCTGGATTAACCCAGAACATCCAACCTAACATCCAGTCAGCCTGTGCTCAACAAGTAGTTGTCCCACTTGAGCCACAGTGGGAGAGAGTGCCAGTGCAAAACTTTACCTGGGAGACAGAACACTTGGGATCTTACAGGAGGCCTGCTCTACATCATATATCCAAGACAAAGCAAGGATTGCCCAAACCATCAAGGATATAGAAAGGATCAGAGTCTGAACCAAGCCCAAAGCCTCAATCCAGAAACTGAAGCCAGAGAGATAAGTAAAAAAGAATAAAATTGTTGATGGCAATAAATAGCTTAGAATGAAAGAAGCCTAAGAGTTAATTATACCCAGAAGAAATTAATAATTTCATAGGTCCAAGTAGACTCAGAAAGAAGAATATTCTGGCCACAAGGATTACAGGTGTATCTAGGAGAAAAGAAATAAAAGATATAAAATAAAATATAAAAATAATGACAACTAGAGAGGAATAACAACAGGATATAATGACAATAATTCAGAGCAGATTGTAACAACTTGAAAGAGCTGGAGTCTAGAATTAGAGTGGGCCAAATAGACAGCAATAAACTTGTGAGACATCAAAAAAAAATTTTTTTTAATCAAAAGATTGAAAAAACAGAAAAAAAAACATAAAATATCCATTATAAAAAAAAATCCAATTTGGGAAAACATCCAAGGGAAAGAAGAAAAAAAATCTAAAAATCATTGCATTGCCTAAATTACATGACCAAAAAAAGCCTAGACGCTATAATTTTAAAAATCATGACAAAAAACAACTAAAGGAATGTCATTTAGAGCCCCAGTATCTTGACAGAGTTGTCAAGGAGAATTTTATTCTGTCTGGTGATCAGATATAGGAGAAAGGGGAATATACTGAGGGAAGAAAAGAGGAAAAAATGTGGGGGAACTTGCTATTTTTAGAAATAGGAATGCATGAGATAAAGAATACATAAACATGGAGGATTTGGAAAGGGGAATGAGCATCCCACAAAAACTCACTTTCATCTGACTTGAAACAACAGAAAATGAAAAACACCAGCATACTTTCTCTCTCATACAGAGAGAGAGAGAGAGAGAGAGAGAGAGAGAGTGCAGAAATATTAATCCACAAAAACATGGGAAAGGGAGAAGCACAAGAGAGTGCAGATAAGTTGAGGAAATAGTCACAGGCAAAACCAAAAACAAAACAGAGGGTTAAGAGCAGTTTAAAAGGAAGGAAGAAGGGAGGAGGGAGGGAGGGAGAGAAAAAGGGAGGGTGGGCCAAACTTGTCATCAAGAGCAGTGCAAAAGGAAAAAAAGTGGCAAAAGAATAGAAATAGATTATTTCAACTGTATATTATTAATAATGCTAAACAAACTTCAACACTTTCTTATTTTGTAAAGGAAGTGGGTGGGGACAAAGAGAAAAGCACAAGAAAACAGAGAAATACACAGGGATGGGGGAAACACAAATTAGCCTTCAGTGAGCAAGAATGGGGCAAACTTTTACATAAAATAGAAAATGGCTTGTACATGTGTGCATTCATGTGTGTGCAATTATTTTTGTATTTCAACAATAGAACGCAAAAATGTTAACCTTTTGAAAAGTAAAAAAGTAAGTAAAAAATAAATACATTTACAAATCATTATACAGATAAATAAATACAAAAAATGAGAAAAGCACTAAATTATTAAAATAAGATTTGAAAGAAAAAGAAAATGTATTCATTAATATATCTCTTTCCCTTAATTAAACAGAGGCAAAGTAGAAGATGTTTGTGTGTTTTGCAGAAAATATAAATTATTTAACATATAAATAAATTATTTAGCAATTGCCAAATGAGAAAGGAGTTTATATATTCTTAGCACTTTATAGTGCTTTACAAAAGTTGACCATGATTTTGGAATGAGATGATAGACAACATACAGAATAAGAGATATAATTTTGGAAATAGCCAGTTATGCTTTACTTTTGTTTGTTATGCTTAACTATAAAGGTTTTCTTTTTCTTTTATTGCTCAGTTTGGGGGGGGGAGGTAAAGAAGTAGAAAAGAGAAAACAAATGCTTAATAATTTAAAAATAATTAAAATGATTAAGCTTGAACCCTAAAAAAATTAAGAAAATGTTCCTTTTTCCTTCATTGGAAAGGTGAAGTGTTGTGGGTGTGGAACATCATCTGAAAAGTTCAATTATTCCTTTTTTTTCTTCTTTGTTATTAGTAGAAAAGAGACCAAATTTTAAAATGTAAGTGATATACAAATGAAATATATCAATTTCTTAAAAGAAAAACAAATATAGAGAAAAATAAAATTAAGAGAAAATTCAATGAATTTCTAAACAAAACTAGGATAAAAAATAAAACTTTTGGGAGAAAAAAACTAATAAAATAAGTAAACATCTGGTATGTTTTAAAAGAAGAGTAAAACAAATTTATTCTATCAAAGAAATATATACAGCAATTGAAGATAAAAGAGGAAGAGGTGAAAGGAGCAGGAAGGGAAGGGGGAGGAAAAGAGGTAAAGAAAAGGCAAAGGGAGGAAGAGAGAAGAAAGTAGAGAAGGAGGAATAGGGAACAGGAAGAGGAGAAGAGGAAGAGAAAAGGAGGACAAGGAGAAGAGAAAAAGGAGGAGGAAAAGGGGGAGAAGGAGGAGGAAGACAAGGAGGAAGAGGAAGAAGAGAAGGTGAAGAAGGAGGAGGAGAAGGAGAAGAAGGTATATTAGAAGAACTTACAACCACTAAGAAGATAAATCTGAACATCTGGAAAATGCACATGATAATGTAGTTCTAACATTATATGAGAGGAAGAAAAAACAAGTTTCCCTTGAAAAATCTTAAGAGGTTCAAAGGATATTGAAGCAGTTAAATAAGAAAAGCAGAGACCTTGGGTTCTGTTCCAAGGATATAAAAGAGGAGAAAGAAAGAGGGAAATAAAAGGAATGCACTTAATGTAGAAAGGAAGAAGGAAGAGATTCAATATCTTCACCTTTAATGTGAAGAAGAAAATATTTTGAGGTTCAAGCCACTTTTTTGGTCACTATCCCTTAAGGGGGAATAAACACTCTGCCCCAGTTTTATCTAAAGGCTTGATTCCATTCCACTAAATACTAGTTACATAAAGACTATCATAAATAGTGGACAGTAAGTTAACCCATTTTCCCAAGCTGATAGCAAACAGAAATCGGAAAACTGGAAATTATGGGCATGAAGAAGTATTAATTCCTTTTCATATATGCTTCCTTCCAAAGTCATTGCCTCTCTTTGGGGGACTCTTCTTGAAGAAGGTCTGCAGTTGAGTGTGTCCTTCTAAAAACTGGAAGCAAAAAGGATGATCTCTACTCTCTTAAATTCTCACCAACTCCCTCTCCATCTGGCATAGAATATTGAGAAATCATTTTTTCCTATCAATAATAAACATATTATACAAATGTACTAGGCATGAACCACAGGTTATACATAATTGAAGCAACTGAAAAAAAGAATATTCAAATGTGAAGGAACAAGGGAGGAGGGGGCTTATAGGCTTAAAATAATCTTCTCTCTTATCTGAATGTACAGAATAGGACTGAACACACACAAAATTTGATGTAGGAAACACATTAAACCCAACTTGGAAATAAGCAAAGATAGGGGAAGAGGGTTTAACAGGAAGAATAATTCTTCAAAACAAAACTTTCTGATCCTCAAAGGATCAGAAAAAAGTTGGGGGAGAGGAGAAAAAAAATGACAAACTAGAAACTTAGGAGGTGCCCATCAATTGAGGAATGGCTAAGCAATAATTGTAGTATATGAATGTATATACAGTATATGGTAATATGGAGTATAAATGAGATTTTCCTAAAGCATAGCTCCACTATCATCACCACCACTATTACCATCCCAATAAACCCCAGTGGCTCTTGAATTCAGAAGTAAATACAACCCCCTCCATACTTTGTAACTTATCCCCTCCCCAACCAACTCCTACCCAACTCCTCCACCCAACTCCTACCCTTCCAGTCTTCTTTTTGTTTATTTTTTTATTAAAGCTTTTTATTTACAAATCATATGCATGGGTAATTTTTCCAACATTGACCCTTGCATAACCTTTTGTTCCATATTTTCCCCTTCTTCCCTCCACCTTCTCCCCTAGCTGGCAGGTAATCCAATACATGTTAAATATGTTGAAATACGTGTTATATCCAATACATGTATACATATTTATACAATTATTTTGTTGCATAAGAAAAATTAGATAAAGAAGGAAGAAAAAGAAAAACTGAGAAAGAAAACAAAATGCAAGCAAACCATAGAAAGAGTGAGAATTCTATGTTGTGTTCCACTCTATTCCCATGGTTGGGTGCAGAAGGCTCTCTTCATCACTGCACAAGTGGAACTGGTTTGAATCATCTCAATGTTAAAGAGAGCCACATGCATCAGAATTGATCATCGTATAGTCTTGTTGCCGTATATAATGATTTTCTGGTTCTGCTCATTTCACTCAGCATCAGTTCATGTAAGTGTCTCCAGGGATTTCTGAAATCATCCTGCTGGTCATTTCTTACAGAACAATAATATTCCATAACATTCATATGCCACAATTTATTCAGCCATTCTCCAACTGATGGGCATCCAGTCAATTTCCAGTTTCTTGCCACTATACATAGGGCTGAGACAAACATTTTTGTACATGTTGGTCTCTTTCCCTCCTTTAGGATCTCTTTGGGATATAAGCCCAGTAGTAACACTGCTGGATCAAAGGGTATGCACAGTTTGATAACGTTTTTAGCATAGTTCCAAACTGCTCTCCAGAATGGTTGGATCCATTCACAAGTCCACCAACAATGTATCAGTGTCCCAGTTTTCCCACATCCTCTCTAACATTTGTCATTATCTTTTCCTGTCATCCTAGTCAATCTGAGAGATGTGTAGTAATACCTCAGAGTTGTTTTAAATTGCATTTCTCTGATCAATAGTGAGTTAGAGCACCTTTTCATATGACTAGAAATAGTTTCAATTTCTTCAATTGAAAATTGTCTTCTCATATCCTTTAATCATTTATCAATTGGAGACTGGCTTGAACTATTATAAATTTTAATCAATTCCCTATATCTTTTAGAAATGAGGCTTTTATCAGATGCTTTAGATGTAAAAACATTTTCCCAATTTATTGCTTCCCTTCTAATCTTGTCTGCATTAGTTTTGTTTGTACAAAATTTTTTAACTTAATATAATCAAAATTATCTATTTTATGATCAATAATGGTCTCTAGTTCTTTGGTCACAAATTCATTCCTCCTCCACAAAAATGAGAAGTAAACTCTCCTACATTCTTCTAATTTGTTTATGATATCATGTCTTTATGAACCCATTTCGACCTTATCTTGGTATATGGTGTTACTTTCTGCCATACTAGTTTCCAATTTTCCCAGCAGTTTTTGTCAAATAGTGAATTCTTATCCCAAAAGCTGGGGTCTTTGGGTTTGTCAAATACTAGATTATTTAAGTTATTGATTATTTTGTCCTTTGAACCTAACCTATTCCACTGATCAACTAGTCTATTTCTTAGCCAGTACCAAATGGCTTTGATGACCACTGCTTTATAATATAGTTTTAGATCTGGTACAGCTATGCCACATTCATTTGCTTTTCTTTTCATTAATTCCTTTGAAATTCTTGACTTTTTATTCTTCCAGATGAATTTTGTTATTATTTTTTCTATGTCATTAAAATAGTTTCTTGGGAGTCTGATTGGTATAGCACTAAATAAATAGATTAGTTTAGGGAGTATTGTTATCTTTATTATATTCGCTTGACCTATTCACAAGCACTTGATATTTTTCCAATTGTTTAAATCTAACTTTATTTGTGTGGAAAGTGTTTTGTAATTTTGCTTATATAGTTCCTGACTTTCCCTTGGAAGATAAATTCCCAAATATTTTATATTATCAACAGTTATTTTAAATGGAATTTCTCTTTGTTATCTCTTGATGTTGGATTTTGTTAGTGATGTATAAGAATGCTGATGATTTATGTAGATTTATTTTGTATTTTGCAAATTTGCTAAAGTTGTGGATTATTTCGAATAGCTTTTTAGTCGATGCTCTGAGGTTCTCTAAGTATACCATCATATCATCTGCAAAGAGTGATAATTTGGTGTCCTCATTACCCACTCTAATTCCTTTAATCTCTTTTTTTTCTCTTATGAGCATTTCTCATATACTATTGAATATTAATGGTAATAGTGGACAACCTTGTTTCACCCAGATCTTATTTGGAATGGTTCTAGTTTATCCCTATTACATATGATGCTTGCTGATGGTTTTAAATAGATGCTACTGACTATTTTAAGGAAAAGTCCATTTATTCCTATACTTTCTAGTGTTTTTAAAGGAATGGATGTTGGATTTTATCAAATTTTTTTTCTGCATCTATTGAGATAATCATATGGTTTTTGTTAATTTGGTTACTGATATAGACAATTATGCTAATAGTTTTTCCAATATTGAACCATCCCTGCATTCCTGGTATAAATCCTACTTGGTCATGGTGTATTAACCTGGGGATGATTATTTGTAATCTCTTTACTAACATTTTATTTAAGATTTTTGCATCAATATTCATTAGGGAGATTGGGTTATAATTTTTTTCTCTGTTTTTGTCCTACCTAGTTTAGGTATCAGTGCCATGTCTGTGTCATAAAAGGAATTTGGTAGGAGTCCTTCATTCCCAGTTTTTAAAAATAGTTTATATAGTACTGGAGTTAATTATTCTTTAAATGTTTGGTAGAATTCCCATGTAAATCCATCTGGTCCTGGGGTTTTTTTCTTAGGGAGTTGATTAATAGTTTATTTTATTTATTTTTCTAAAATGGAACTATTTAAGTAATTTATTTCCTCTTCTGTTAATCTGGACAATCTATATTTTTGTAAGTATTCCTCCATTTCACTTAGGTTGTCAAATTTATTGTCATTAAGTTGGGCAAAGTAACTCTTGATAATTGCTCTATTTTCCTCTTCATTAGTGGAGAGTTCTCCCTTTTCATTTTTGAGACTAACAATTTGATTTTCCTCTTTCCTTTTTCTAATCAAGTTAATTGTTCATTTTTTCATAAAATCAACTGTTAGTTTTATTTATTTATTCCATAGTCTTTTTAGTTTCAATTTTATTGATCTCTCATTATTCTATATTTTATTCAAGTAAGCATCTAAAGATATAAAATTTCCCTTTATTACTGCTTTGGCTGCATCCCAACATTTTGGTATGTTGACTCATTATTGTCATTCTCTTGGATGAAATTATTGATTGGGTCTATGATTGTCTGTTCCACCCATTCATTCTTTAGGATGAAATTATTTAGTTTCCAATTTCTTTTTTGGTCTATTTCCCCCTGGCCCTTTATTGAATGCAATTTTTATTGCATCATGATCTGGAAAAAAATGTATTTACTATTTCTGCCTTTCTGCATTTGATTTTGAGGTCTTTATGTCCTAATATATGGTCAATTTTTATATAGGTTCCTAGAAGAAAGTGTATTCCTTTTTGTCTTTATTCAATTTTCTCCAAAGATCTATTATATCTAATTTTTCTTGTATTCTAGTTGCCTCTTTGACTTCTTTTTTATTTATTTTGTGATTTGATTTATCTAGTTCTAAGAGAGCAAGGTTGAGATCTCTCATTATTATAGTTTTGCTGTGTATTTCTTCTTGCAACTCTCTTAACTTGGGAATTTAGATGCTACACCACTTGATGCACATATGTTTAATATTGATACTGCTTCATTATCTATGTTACCCTTTAGCAAAACATAGTTTCCTTCCTTATGTCTTTTATTCAGATTAATTTTTGCTTTTACTTGATCTGAGATGAGTATGGCTGTCCCTCCTTTTTTTTTTTTTTTAATTTCACCTGAACCATAATAGATTCTGCTCCAGACTTTTATCTTTACTTTATATGTATTGCTCTGCTTTAAATGTGTTTCTTGTAAATAACATATTGTAGGATTCTGGCTTTTAATCCAGTCTGCTATCCACTTACATTTTATGGTAGAGTTCACCCCACTCACATTTACAGTTAAAACTATTAATTCTGTTTTTCCTGCCATCTTATTACTTTTCTCTTTCCTTTTCCCTTTTTCCTTCCCCCCCCCCCAGTATTTTACTTATGAGCACTACTTGTCTCAAGCAGTCCTCCCCCTTTAGAAATCCTCCTCCTTTCTTATACCTTTCCCCTACTATTTCCCTTTTCCCTTTTGTTTATCCTACTCCTTCCCGTTTCCCCTTTCCTCTCCCACTTTCCTATAAGATGAGAGATGTTTCTCCATGAAACCAAATATATCAAATATTCTTTCTGTGAATGACCAGGATGAATACAGAGAGGCTTGGAGAGACTTTCATCAACTGATGCTGAGTGAAATGAGCAGAACTAGGAGATCATTATACACTTCAACAACAATTCTATATGAGGATGTATTCTGATGGAAGTGGATAACTTCAACATAGAGAAGAGCTAATTCAATTCCAATTGATCAATGATGGACAGAATCAGCTACACCCAGAGAAGGAACACTGGGAAATGAGTGTAAACTGTTAGCATTTTTTGTTTTTCTACCTAGGTTATTTTTACCTTCTGAATCCAATTCTTCCTTTGCAACAACAACAACAATAATAAAATTCGGTTCTGCACATATATATTGTATCTAGGTTATACTATAACATATTTAATATGTATGGGAAAGCCTGCCATTTAGGGGAGGGAGTGGAGGGAAGGAGGGGAAAATTCAGAACAGAAGGGAGTACAAGGGATAATGTTGTAAAAAAAAATTACCTATGCATATGTACTGTCAAAAAAATGTTATAATTATAAAATTAATTTTAAAAATTTCTTTCTTTGGGCCAAATCTGAGAGTAAGATTCACACAATATCTATCACCCTCTCTTCTTTTCCTCAATTATATGTTTTCTTTGCCTATTCCTGAGATGTAATTTCTCTCATTTTACCTGCACTTTCCCCCTTTTTTTTCTGTTACAAGGTCCTTTCCATTTCCAATGTCTTTTTTTTTATATTATAATAGTAAAATCGGATTATATGTGTATTCTTAAGAGTTTTTTTTCTTTTTATCTTTTTATGATTCTCTTGAGTTCTATATTTGGAGGTAATTTTTTTTTGTTTAGCTCTGGTCGGTCTTTTCATCAAAAATAAATGGAATTCACCAGTTTCATTGAATGTCCATCTTCTTCCCTAAAAGAAAATGCTCAGTTTAGCAGGGTAATTTATTCTTGGCTGCATTCCAAGTTCCTTCACCTTTCAGAATATCAGATTCCAGGCCCTTCCATCCTTTAAAGTGGAAGCTTCTAGGTCCTGAATAATCCTTATTGTGGCTCCTAAGTACTTGAATTGTTTCTTACTGGCTGATTCCAGTCTTCTTATATGTTATTCCCACACATGTATTTTTCTATTTAGTGATAGTGGCATCCTGGCTGTTCCAGGCACAATTCACCCCATCTCTGTTCTGGGCATTTTCTGATTATTCCCTACCTGGACTACTCTCCCTCTTCAATTCCTCTTACTGACTTCTCTCACTTGTTTTGTTTCAATTAAAATCTCGCTTTTATCTCAATATCTCTGTTAATTTTATCCTATAATACATAATTTATTTGTACATATTTGTTTACATATTCTCTGCCTCATTAAGCTATAAGCTCCTTAAAGGCAAAAACTGTCTCCTTTTGTATCCCTACTGCTTAGCACAATGCCTGGCACATAGTTGGCGCTTAATAAATGTTTCTTGATTTATTTATTAATATGAATGTAATGGAATTTTACTCAACATAAGAAATGACAAAAAAGACAATTTCAGAAAATCCTAGGTAATGTGAACTGATGTAAACTGAAATGAGAAGAACCAGAATCATTTATGAAAAAAAAATAGTAAAGAAAAACAGCTTTGAAACAGTTCAGAATTCTGATCAATATACTGACCAACCATGACTCCAGTAGACTGATGATGAAGCATTTTCTACATTCCTGGACAGAGAAGCAGAAAGATGATGGACTCCAGATGTAGAAAGAGACAGATTGGGAAAGAGGAAGGAGATAATTATTCTCTAGACTTGTTTTACTTCCCTCTATTTATTTGTTACAAATAAATGTTTTTGTTTTAAATTTTATTTATTCTTTCAATCTTTAATAGTGAGGGGAAAGAAGAGATTTTTGAGGGGAGAGAATGAGAGGGACATTGCAATTTTTTTTAAATACACAGGAAGAAAAAAAAGAAGGAATATTCACAAGGAAGCATGGACAAGTACCAGTCTTGAAAACAATGTAAAATTTATTACATACATTTTTTTTTCTCCAAAAAACCCAAGTAGTATGAGTTAGAGAGTAATGGTTTCATATACAATACTCTTGTGTGTTCTGATATATATATGGAAATCATCTTTTTGAATGTTTGACGTCAGAATGAAAACTATAATAAAACAAAAATGGAGATATTTTTATCTACTAAAGTAACCATGATGCTAATTCCCTTGTGTATCTAAAGTCTTCATAACAAGTTATCATAATTTGATGTCTGTCTGTGGAATAAACATTGAGTAATTGTTGAATTTTTGATAATATCTAGAGTTTTACATTTGTTTAAAAACCTTTCTATAAAAGAATGAAATATAGAAGGGGAAACTTTAGCAAGGATGAGTAATGAATCTATATTTATCAGTTAGATTTCGTAGTAAAAGAGACAAGTTCATGCAATTTGAAGTTTAGCTCTCAGCTTTTTTATCTTTCATGTGATCTCCTGAAGTCTGTAGTTATTTCTCTTTGTAAACACTATATTGCAAATAGACTAGATGACATGATGTTCCCTAAGCCTGATGTAGGTTATACTTGACTACCTCTGCATCTGTGCAGGCTGTCTCTTATGCCTGAAATGCACTCTCCAGTACTCTTTATCTTCTGTACTTCTTTTCTTTAAAGCTACCTAAGAGGGCAGGAGATAGTGTTCATTTTGAATCTTACTATTTATTTAACTTCATCTCTCTAGATATATATTTCCCAATCTGTCAAATGAGGCCTTTGGACTACTGTAAACCAATGATTTTGTAATCATCTTTCAAGAGGCATTCTTTGATTCCCTTTCACCAAGAGAGAGACAGAGACAGACACAGAGACAGAGACAGAGACAGAGAGACAGAGGGGTGGGGGAAGCTGTGTGCAATTTTTCCACCATTAATTTTTTTTCTAAAATTTTCTTACTCTATTAAATTCTGCCTTGGATTTTGCTTTTTAAAATGTACATGTCAATAACCCACCAATGGAATTTTTTTTTCATTTTTGTCTCCCCAAAATTTTACATAATACCCTTGTGTTTAAGCAGTTTTGAATTTGATTTAGGTCAGAAACTCCCATTATCAATGCAGATCAACAACTGTGCTGCAATTCTAAATGTCAGAAGTAGGTTTTCCTGTCTCTATCTACAGCATCTCCCTTCCTCTTTGTTGAATAAATGGTCACTTTCATACTTGAATAGTAATAAATCCTTAAGCATTGACTTAACAGAGTGAGTAAAAAACATATGTATGTTTATTAATTAGATTTTATGTTAAGAAAGATAATGTAGCTTAAAGTTTTTTTATATTATATAGCTTTTTAAATAATATTTTTATATTATAATTTTTTTTAATATTTTTTATCTGGAACATTCATTTTTTGATGTTCATTAAATACTTTCTCCACCAGGAACATGGTACTTAACACAAAGTTTAGTTAAGTCAGTATCCTTTCTTTCAAGGCACTTGCTGTCTAAGCAGGGCAAGGGATTCTCTGCAAAAGGTTAATAAATCTCAATAATATGACTGTCTGTCACTCTGGAACCTAAAGAAGGACTTTTAAAAATGTGATTCATGTTTTAAAAGGATATCCATAAGAAACTCCAATGACAAAAAACAAATGTAGGTAACATTGTTCATGTTTTAAATTCTGAAAGATAAATGTTCTCATGCAGAAGTGAGGAAATTGGGGATTTCCAGGATGAACACCATCCCTATAGAAGCGATTTCATTTCAGGACTGTAATTCCTATATGTTCTTACATATAACAAGTTAGTCTTGTGGTAGGTTTGGGGTTTGGCTGATTTTTTGTTAGAAATAAAAAATGTACTGTGAATTAACCATTACAGATTTTATTATAAACAAATATCCTTAGTGTGCATGGAGGCCAAATCTATCTGATAAGAATTAATATCATAAGTAATAATACTCCACTCAGAAGCAAATACACATAATAGCATAGTATTATAAACCCAAAGACTTGAAATATTAGGATAAAAATTCACTACTCAAAAAAAAAAAAAAAAACCTGCTGGGAAAATTAGAGAGCAGACTGGCACAAATTAAACTTAGAGAAATATCTGTATTGTTCTGGACTAGGTCTAAATTAGGTCCATCCAATGATTCCCGCTCAGGATTCAAATACAAGACCTAGTGGATCATAAGATTCAATAAAACCCATTTATTAAGACAAATAAGATAATTGGCTTAAAAGCTAAAAACACACAAATGCTACTCTCCTCTCCACCATAATCACCAAATAAGGAACTCAGAAAAATATCTCTGTCTTTATAAGAGGTCAGGTATATTCTCTCTTTTCTCTGGTCCATTCATTTTTTCATATTCATTAAATACTTTCTCCACCAGGAACATGGTACTTAATACAAAGTTAGTTAAGCCAGTATCCCTTCTTTCAAGATACTTTCTGTAAAGAAGAAAGAAAGAAGTCAAAGAGGTAAATAGAATACTAGAAAATTTTGATATGATAGATCTTTTGTGAAAGCTAAATGGAGACAGAAAGGAGTATACTTTCTTCTCAGCAGTTCATGGAACCTATACAAAAATTGATCATATACTAAGGCATAAAAAGCTCAAAATCAAATGCAGTAAGGCAGAAATAGTAAATGCATCCTTTTCAGACCACAATGCAATTAAAATTACATTTAATAAAAAGCCAGGTGAAAATAGACTAAAAAATAATTGGAAACTAAATAATCTTATACTAAAGAATGATTGGGTAAAACAGCAAATCATAGACATTATTAATAACTTCACCCAAGAAAATGACAATAATGAGACATCATACCAAAATGTGTGGGATACAGCCAAAGCAGTAATAAGGGGAAGTTTTATTTATTTTTTTTGAAGGTGTTCATTTATCTTTTATTTATTTTTATTCTATTTAGAATTTTTTTCCACAGTATATATGCATGAGTAATTTTTTTATAATATTATCCCTTGTATTCATTTTTCCAAATTATCCCCCCCTCCCAAAACTCCCTCCCCCCGATGACAGACAATCCCATACATTTTATATATGTTACAATATAACCCAGATACAATATATGTGTGTAAATACCATTTTCTTGTTGCACATTAAGTATTAGCTTCCGAAGGTATAAGTTACCTGGGTAGATAGACAGTAGTGCTAACAATTTACATTCACTTCCCAGTGTTCCTTCTCTGGGTGTAGTTATTTCTGTCCATCATTGATCAACTGGAAGTGAGTTAGATCTTCTTTATGTTGAAGATATCCACTTCCATCAGAATACATCTTCATAAAACATTGAAGTGTACAGAGATCTTCTGGTTCTATTCATTTCACTCAGCATCAGTTGATGTAAGTCTCTCCAAGCCTCTCTGTATTCCTCCTGCTGGTCATTTCTTACAGAACAATAATATTCCATAACATTCATATACCATAATTTACCCAACCATTCTCCAATTGATGGACATCCATTCATCTTCCAGTTTCTAGCTACTACAAAAAGAGCTGCCACAAACATTTTGGCACTTACAGGTAACAGGAAGTTTTATATCTCTACAGACCTACTTGCATAAAATAGAGAAAGAGAGGGCCAATGAATTGGGCTTACAACTAAAATTGCTAGAAAAGGAACAAATTAAAAACCCCCAGACAAACACAAAACTTGAAATTCAAAAAATAAAAGGTGAGATTAATAAAATTGAAAGTAAAAAAACTATTAAATTAATTAATAAAACTAAGAGTTGGTTCTATGAAAAAACCAACAAAATAGACAAACCCTTAGAAAACCTGATTTAAAAAAGGAAAGAGAAAAAGCAAATTATTAGTCTTGAAAATGAAAAGGGAGAACTCACCACTAATGAAGAGGAAATTAGAACAATAGTTAGGAGCTACTTTGCTCAACTTTATGCCAATAAATTCGATAACTTAAATGAAATGGAAGAATACCTTCAAAAATATAGCTTGCCCAGATTAACAGAGGAAGAAGTAAGTAGTCCCTGCTCAGAAAAAGAAATAGAACAAGCTATTAATCAACTTTCTAAGAAAAAATCCCCAGGACCAGATGGATTTACATGTGAATTCTATCAAACATTTAAAGAACAACTAACTCCAATGCTATATAAACTATTTGAAAAAATAGGGATTGAAGGAGTCCTACCAAATTCCTTTTATGACACAGACATGGTACTGATACCTAAACCAGGTAGATCGAAAACTGAGAAAGAAAACTATAGACCAATTTCCTTAATGAACATTGATGCTAAAATCTTAAATAAGATATTAGCAAAAAGACTTCAGGAAATCATCCCCAGGATAATGGATAAAAACTGCAGGGAAAACTGGAAATTAGTATGCCAGAAACTAGACATGGACCCACATTTAACACCACATACTAAGATAAGATCAAAATGGATCCAAGATTTAGGCATAAAAAACAAAATCATAAATAAATTGGAGGAACATGGGATGGTTTACCTCTCAGACTTGTGGAGGAGGAAGGAGTTTGTGTCCAAGGGAGAACTAGAGACCATTATTGATCACAAAATAGAAAAATTTGATTACATCAAATTAAAAAGTTTCTGCACAAACAAAACTAATGCAAACAAGATTAGAAGGGAAGTAACACATTGGGAAAACATTTTTATAGTTAAAGGTTCTGATAAAAGCCTCATCTCCAAAATATACAGAGAATTGACTTTAATTTATAAGAAATCAAGCCATTCTCCAATGGATAATTGGTCAAAGGATATGAATAGACAATTTTCAGATGATGAAATTAAAACTATTTCCACTCATATGAAAGAGTGTTCCAAATCACTATTGATCAGAGAAATGCAAATTAAGACAACTCTGAGATATCATTACACACCTGTCAGATTGGCTAAGATGACAGGAACAAATAACGATGAATGTTGGAGGGGCTGTGGGAAAACTGGGACACTGATGCATTGTTGGTGGAGTTGTGAAAGAATCCAGCCATTCTGGAGAGCAATCTGGAATTATGCCCAAAAAGTTATCAAACTGTGCATACCCTTTGACCCAGTAGTGCTACTACTGGGCTTATATCCCAAGGAAATACTAAAGAGAGGAAAGGGACCTGTATGTGCCAAAATGTTTGTGGCAGCCCTTTTCATAGTGGCTAGAAACTGGAAAATGAATGGATGTCCATCAATTGGAGAATGGTTGGGTAAATTATGGTATATGAATGTTATGGAATATTATTGTTCTGGGATTTATACCAGGAATGCGGGGCTGGTTTAATATTAGGAAAACTATTAGTATAATTGACCATATTAATAATCAAATTAATAAAAACCATATAATCATCTCAATAGATGCAGAAAAAGCCTTTGATAAAATCCAACATCCATTCCTACTAAAAACGCTTGAGAGTATAGGAATAAATGGACTATTCCTGAAAATAATAACGAGCATATATTTAAAACCTTCAGTAAACATCATATGTAATGGTGATAAACTAGAACCTTTCCCTGTAAGATCAGGAGTGAAACAAGGTTGCCCACTATCACCATTATTATTCAATATAGTACTAGAAACTCTAGCCTCGGCAATAAGAGCCAAGAAAGACATTCAAGGAATTAGAGTAGGAAATGAAGAAATCAAATTATCACTCTTTGCAGATGACATGATGGTATACTTAGAGAACCCCAAAGACTCTGCTAAAAAGCTATTAGAAATAATTCAGAATTTTATTACAAAATAAATCCACATAAATCCTCAGCATTTTTATACATTACCAACACAGTCCAACAGCAAGAGATACAAAGAGAAATTCCATTCAAAATAGCGGTCGATAGTATAAAATATTTGGGAATATATCTATCAAAGGAGAGTCAGGAATTATATGAGCAAAATTACAAAACACTTGCCACAAAAATAAAGTCAGATTTAAATAATTGGAAAGACATTCAATGCTCTTGGATAGGCCAAGCGAATATAATTAAGATGACAATAATCCCTAAACTAATCTATTTATTTAATGCTATACCAATCAGACTCCCAAGAAACTATTTTAATGACCTAGGAAAAATAACAACAGAATTCATATGGAAGAACAAAAGGTCGAGAATTTCAAGGGAAGTAATGAAAAAAAAATTAAATGAAGGTGGTCTAGCTATACCTGATCTAGAACTATATTATAAAGCAACAGTCACTAAAACCATTTGGTATTGGCTAAGAAACAGAGTAGTTGATCAGTGGCATAGATTAGGTTCACAGGGCAAGATAGTGAATAAAAATAGCAATCTAGTGTTTGACAAACCGAAAGATCCAAATCTTGGGATAAGAATTCATTATTTGACAAAAACTGCTGGGAAAATTGGAAATTAGTATGCCAGAAACTAGACATGGACCCACATTTAACACCACATACTAAGATAAGATCAAAATGGGTCCAAGATTTAGGCATAAAGAACGAAATCATAAATAAATTGGAGGAACATGGGATGGTTTACCTCTCAGACTTGTGGAGGAGGAAGGAGTTTGTGTCCAAGGGAGAACTAGAGACCATTATTGATCACAAAATAGAAAAATTTGATTACATCAAATTAAAAAGTTTCTGCACAAACAAAACTAATGCAAACAAGATTAGAAGGGAAGTAACACATTGGGAAAACATTTTTATAGTTAAAGGTTCTGATAAAGGCCTCATCTCCAAAATATACAGAGAATTGACTTTAATATATAAGAAATCAAGCCATTCTCCAATGGATAAATGGTCAAAGGATATGAATAGACAATTTTCAGATGATGAAATTAAAACTATTTCCACTCATATGAAAGAGTGTTCCAAATCACTATTGATCAGAGAAATGCAAATTAAGACAACTCTGAGATATCATTACACACCTGTCAGATTGGCTAAGATGACAGGAACAAATAACGATGAATGTTGGAGGGGCTGTGGGAAAACTGGGACACTGATGCATTGTTGGTGGAGTTGTGAAAGAATCCAACCATTCTGGAGAGCAATCTGGAATTATGCCCAAATAGTTATCAAAATGTGCATACCCTTTGACCCAACAGTGCTACTACTCGGCTCATATCCCAAGGAAATACTAAAGAGAGGAAAGGAACCTGTATGTGCCAAAATGTTTGTGGCAGCCCTTTTCATAGTGGCTAGAAACTGGAAAATGAATGGATGTCCATCAATTGGAGAATGGTTGGGTAAATTATGGTATATGAATGTTATGGAATATTATTGTTCTGTAAGAAATCACCAACAGGAGGAATACAGAGAGGCTTGGAGAGACTTACATCAACTGATGCTAAGTGAAATGAGCAGAACTAGGGGATCAATATACACTTCAACAATGATACTGTATGAGGATGTATTCTTATGGAAGTGGATATCTTCAACATAGAGAAGAGCTAATCCAATTCCAATTGATCAATGATGAACAGAATCAGCTACACCTAGAAAAGGAACACTGGGAAATCAGTGTAAACTGAGAGCATTGTTTTGTTTTGTTTTGTTTCTCTTCCCAGATTATTTTTACCTTGCGAATACAATCCTTCCTTTGCAACAATAACAACAACAACAACAACAACAACAACAACAAAATTCGTTTCTGCACTTATATATTGTACCTAGGATATACTATAAGATATTTAATATGTATGGGAATGCCTGCCATTTAGGGGATGGGGTAGAGGGAAGGAGGGGAAAAACTCGGAACAGAAGGGAGTACAAGAGATAATGTTGTAAAAAAAAAATTTACCTATGCAAGTATATTGTCAAAGAAAATGTTATAATTATAAAAATTAATAAAAAAAATTTTAAAAAGACACTTTCTGTCTAAGCAGAAGGGAATCTCTGCAAAAAGGTTAATAAATCTTACTAATATGACTATCACTCTGGAACCTAAAGAAGGACTTTTAAAAATGTGATTCATGTTTTAAAAGGATATCCATAAGAAATTCCAATGACAAAAAACAAATGTAGGTAACATTATTCATGAATTTTGTTAATTAGTTCAATGGTTTTCATATTTTAAGCTTTTTTAGCCTCTCCTTTAATTTTCAGGATTTCTGATTTGGTATTTAATTATTTTTAATTTTTTCTTTTTCTAGGGTTTTTGTTGCTGTAGTAATTGTTATTGTTGCATGCCCAATCATTGATCTGCCTTTTCTCTTTGTTGTTGATATGTGTTTAGAGATATTAAATTTTCCCCTGAGTATTGTTTTGTCTGTATCCCATAAATTTTGATATGTTGTCTCATTGTCGTTCTCTTTAATGAAATTATTGATTTCTTCTATGATTTGTTCTTTTTCCATTCATTCTTTAAGATTAGATTGTTTAGTTTCTAACCAATTTTTAATCTATGTTTCCAAGACCCTTTATTGAATGTAATTTTTATTTCACTGTGGTCTGAAAAGGCTGCATTTAATAGTTCTGCTTTTCTACATTTGGTTGTGAGGATTTTATGCCCTAATATATGGTAACTTTTTGTATAAGCATGATGTACTTTGGAGAAAAAGGCATATTATTTCCTATTCCCATTCAATTTTTTTCAGAGGTCTATCATATCTAACTTTCCTAAATTCTATTCATCCTCAACTCCTTTCTCAGTTTGTATTTTTTAAATTAAATTTTTCCACTTCTTGAGGAGAAAGTTGAAGTCATCCATTAGTATAGTTTTATTGTCTATTTCCTCCTGTAACATTTAACTTTTCCTTTAAGAATTTGGAAGCTATACTATTTAGCTTTGATATTGCTTCATTGTCTATCTATGGTCCCTTTTAGCAAAATGTAATTTCCCTGGTTATCTCTTTTAATTATACCTCATTTTGTTTTTGCTTTGTTGGAGATCATGATTGCTGTCCTGGCTTATTTTTTTTCTCATTTCAGCTGAAAAATAATGGATTTTACTCCAGCCCCTTATCTTTTCCCCAAACCCTATCCCCACCCCCCCTAAATTTCCTATTGCTGTAGAGGGTAAAACCTTCTCCTAGTCCTCAATCTCACTACATCTTCAATTCCTCACTATCTCTCACCCATTCCCCACTCCATATCCAATCTGATGTCAAGACATTAATTTCACCTTTGCAATGTCTCTAAATTATTACCTTCTCTTTTCTGAGACTTTCACCATCCTGGCAGAAGCCCTCATCAACTCACACCTGGACAGTTTCAATAGCTTGCCTCTGGATCTGCCTTCCTTAAGTTTCTTCCCATTATACTCCCCATATATATATATATATATATATATATATATATATATATATATATATATATATATATATATATATATACTGAAAGTTTAGGAAATTTGGGTAGGGCCATGTAGTCTATGTGTGTCAGACACAATACTGAAACTCAGATCTTCTTGCCTTCAAAGTCAGCTTTCTATCTACTAGGCTAGACTGCTCTTTGTCACAAAAACATCTGTGTTATTGAGTAAGTAGAGAAAAATAATAAGTGGAACCAAAGAATTTCATTTTCCCATAATATTCATGTTTCAACAATTCGTTCCTTTGAAAAACCATACACTTAGTAGTAGATTGCTATTTCAGGTGCATATTGGTAGTGTTTATGGCTTACTTTTTAATATTTTAAGAGGCTTTTAATCCTTAATAAGGGCTATAAATGAAAAACAATAGAATTATGTTATTTACATCAACTTTTCTAAGGTATTTCTTTTTAATGAACAATAATCTATTCAAATGAATGATTTTTAAAAATTATTTCTGTTAATTAATTTGGAAGGTACTACCTCAGGCTAAAAGTACTTCCAAATCTCTTGCCCACACCTCTGGGGCTTTCCAAGCAGAAGTCTTAAGTCCCTGATTTTTTTTTTTTAATATAAGAGAGTAATGTTGAAAATGTAAACTGTGGTGTTTCTCATGAAGTGCCACAATGAAAATGTCTTTCTAACCCATGCTTAGTTCTCTTTAGTAAAATTATAACCTTACCTGGCATCAAATGTCAGGGTCTTAACAAACATTATTTTGCCTAGAAGGAATTTCTGTGCATTCTGTGTGAGCTGTTGTTATATGCACCTAAGTGAAGATGATGATGCTCTCATTAATATTAGAGAAGTTGAGAATATGGGAGGGTTAGGAAGGAAAGATGAGTTCTGTTTTGAACATGTTGAATTTGAGGTGCCTACAGAATATCCAGTTCAGTATGTCCTACTTCTTTGCTTTTATTTGTTGAAAGGGAATGAAAAAAATAAGAACTAGCATTTACATAGCAGGTTAAGGTTTACAAAATGCTTTCCACGCATCATTTCATTTGATTTTCACAATAATCCTAACAAAAAAAGAAGAAAGAAAAAAAAAGAAGAAAAGAAGGAAAGAAAGAAAAGTATATTCATGATAAAAATTGGCTTCAGAGGAATACTCTTGAACAAAAATGCTAAAGGAGGGACACAGAATGTTTTGAAACTCTAAAAGACTATTGCTCCCCAGATAACTATGTTGAGATCTGCTTGAGCAGAGCACTGAGTTTAAAATAGCTGCTGTGTATTGTGGTCCATCAACTCATATACATAATACTGTGCTTAGAATTTTGAAGGCTATACATGATAAATTATAAATCCAACAACTCTTTGGGGATTATGGAAAGCTCATATCAGAGTCAGCTCTGATAGGTGGATTTTTTGAGCTTCACATCATAAATTTAAAAAGAGCTATTTTGCTAGACATTGGTTTAAGGTATAATAAGCCAAGAGAGAGGTTAAAAAAATAACCACATAAATGGGAGGAAGAAGTAGGAAGAGTTGGATACAGAAAAAAATAGAGACAATAAGAGAAGGTTTTTAAACAAAATAGAAGCTAGCAGATGCTGAATTGAAAGGAATTTTTTGCACGTGTTTTGCTGGGAGTCATGGTTATTGGAAGAGAAGTATGGAATGAAAGCAATAAATTACAGCGATATATTAGCTCCAATATCAGTGACCCCCAACACATGAAGAGAGGGAATTTTAGTCACAGTATTGTGATCATTCTTCCACTCTGGGGAAAAAAAAAATCCATAACTAACAATATAAGGACACATTGGTGTGAGTGAGTTGGGCAAAAGAGAGAAAGAGGAGCAAACCTTATATTCTTGTTTTTCTCTCACTGCCCATCCCAGGATTTTAGTTTAGCCAGATGCTAGAGGGCCAGAAACCCTCTTTACCTTAGAAACACAGGAAAGCCTTCTCGATTCTATTCCCTCAGACTCCTGCTATCTCCTCATTAGTAATATCCCAGCTTTAATATTTCTTCTTCTTCTTCTTCTTCTTCTTCTTCTTCTTCTTCTTCTTCTTCTTCTTCTTCTTCTTCTTCTTCTTCTTCTTTCTTCTTCTTCTTCTTCTTCTTCTTCTTCTTCTTCTTCTTCTTCTTCTTCTTCTTCTTCTTCTTCTTCCTCTTCTTCTCTTCTTCTTCCTCTTCTTCTTCTCTTCTTCCTCTTCTTCCTCTTCTTCCTCTTCTTCCTCTTCTTCCTCTTCTTCCTCTTCTTCCTCTTCTTCTTCTTCTTCTTCTTCTTCTTCTTCTTCTTCTTCTTCTTCTTCTTCTTCTTCTTCTTCTTCTTCTTCTTCTTCTTCTTCTTCTTCTTCTTCTTCTTCCTCTTCTTCTTCCCTTCCCCTTCCCTTCTCTTCTTCTTCTTTCTTCTTCTTCTTCTTCTTCTTCTTCTTCTTCTTCTTCTTCTTCTTCTTCTTCTTCCTCTTCCTCTTCTTCTTCCTCTTCTTCCCTCCCCCTTTCCCCTCCCCTTTCCCCTTCCTCTTCTTCTTCTTCTTCTTCTTCTTCTTCTTCTTCTTCTTCTTCTTCTTCTTCTTCTTCTTCTTCTTCTTCTTCTTCTTCTTCTTCTTCTTCTTCTTCTTCTTCTTCTTCTTCTTCTTCTTCTTCTTCTTCTTCTTCCTCTTCCTCTTCTTCTTCCTCTTCTTCCCCTCCCCCTTCTCCCCTCCCTTCCCTTCTTCTTCCCTTCCTCTTCTTCTTCTTCTTCTTCTTCTTCTTCTTCTTCTTCTTCTTCTTCTTCTTCTTCTTCTTCTTCTTCTTCTTCTTCTTCTTCTTCTTCTTCTTCTTCTTCCTCTTCCTCTTCTTCTTCCTCTTCTTCCCCTCCCCCTTCCCTCCCCTTTCCCCTTCCTCTTCTTCTTCTTCTTCTTCTTCTTCTTCTTCTTCTTCTTCTCTCTTCTTCTTCTTCTTCTTCTTCTTCTTCTTCTTCTTCTTCTTCTTCTTCTTCTTCTTCTTCTTCTTCTTCTTCTTCTTCTTCTTCTTCTTCTTCTTCTTCTTCTTCTTCTTCTTCTTCCTCCTCCTCCTCCTCCTCTATCCCTATTTCTCCAATTCTTCCCCCACCCCTTCCTCTTCTCTTTCTCTCCTTTTCTCCTCCCTCTCTCCACAAAAGGTGAAGTTTCCAGCAAGTACATATCTCTTTTGGTCATATACTTCTACTGCAAGATGTTTTTTGCCAATGACATAGGAGAAGAGAGAAAAATTCCCCAACGTGAAAATACTCCTAAAAGCTAAGAATCCACTCACTTGACACAATAGCGTTTTTAACTCCATTTACAATATCTGCATCTCTTCCATTCTCTCCACTAGATGAGTGAACAGAAAAGAAATACCTAAATAAGCCATATTTATGAATAAATTTGTGGTGTCAACCTCGTTTCCAGATCACTTCATATGCAAATGAAATACCCAAATTCTGGCACCCTTAATTTCAACCAGGGGATAAGGGATCAAGTCCATCTTGACCACCACCATTCCACCCGCGGCGGCTTCCCCAACAACTTGTGTAAGCAGAGATTAGTGTCCTGACTGAGGATACAAAGATATTAAGATTTTGAACTCTGACCTTAAGATTCCAATATGTTTCTCTTTTAGGCAAATCACTCAAGAGTCCTAAAGGAGATAAAAGAGTACTTATCATCTGTATTATTTATTTCAGGACCCAGGAAATGTTTTGGTTTGGTTTATTTTTAAAATATTTTTAAAGGGGGTTTTCATTGCATATGTGAAACCTGTGGGTTCAGGCTCATTACGCTAAAAAGTCAGCTTAGGAGCCAACTATTTGGGACAGGAAAGCTCAGACAAAGAAAAGGATTGAGTAAAGCAAAACCTGTACTTCCTTTTTTTTTTTTTTTTTTTTTTTGTTAATCTCGATCCCTCCCTTTTCTCCTTTTTACCTAACCTTTTAATGCCCCAGTCTTTTTTTTTTTTTTTTTTTAATCAAACTCAACTTCCTCACTTTCCTGAAAGCAAAGCCAATCCCCCTTGGCATCAAGTGCTCCTCTGCTCCCACACCCACCCCCTCACCCACACCTACACAAGCAAGGAATCTCCACTTTTCCAGAAAATAAGGGGCTGAGAAATAAGGGGTGGCAAAGCGATCCTCTGCTGGGAGGAGCGAGCGTGGGAGGACTGGGGGTGGGCTCAGCAGAAAGGGGGTGTGAACGGGTGGAAGTGCCGCAGCGCCTGCCTGGGGGGACAGGTGGCTGTGGCCGGTCCGAGGAAACCGCTGGGCAGCGGACAGCTGGGGAACTGGGGAGCTGGCGAGGGGAGGGCCGAGGGAGGGAAGAGGACCGAAGAAGGGAGCTCCAGCGAACGTGGGGCAGCGAGGGTGGCCCCGAGACAGTCCCTGCTACCGGGAAGGCACTAGAGGGGAAAGGCGCGGGCACGCGCCATGGCCCGGTTCTGCTGGCGGCGGCCCCTCTACAGCCTCCTCCAGCTTCTCGGGCTGTGCATCCTGCTCTCCCCGCTACAGGTAAGGAGTCAGAGGGGGCTGCGGGGACCGAGGTAGGGTTGGGGATGGAGGAGATCCTCCGCCTGGCGGAGCGAGTTGCGGGGTGTCCCTCAACATAACTGGGGTTGCCTGATCTGTTAGAGGCTCCCGACCACACACACATACACACCGAATAACACATATATATTTACGTACTCATACTTACACACATGCTGCTATTTATCCTCCCCGGAACCAAAACCTAGAGTCTGGCAGTGAGAATCTCTGGGAGAAGGGACGGAGGAGAATCCGGAGGGAAAATAGTGCTGCCACCGCCGACTGTGACACAAAGCCAGCCTCATCTAGCCTGGGAATTGGGCAAGGTACACTTTTTTCTCTCTTTTTTTAGTTAGTTTGTTGTTTGTTGTTTTGGAGTTTTTTTATTATATACTGTTAAATATCTGTGAGTTCATGGGACGAATATTTCCTCAGTCCGTGTAGATCATGGCCCCTCCACGTATATGCCTTCATTTCCTAAGTTTTAATGGCCAAAGGAAAAGCTTTTTCCTAGCGTTTCTAGATGTCCAAGTTTGTAGTAATGAGCCTTTCGGACATTAGCCCACTGACCCTCTGACAGAAGACAACCCAAATTGGACCACCTGTAATTGAAGCCTTGTCAGTTTGGGAGAACTTGCCAAATCTTGAGCTTCCAAGTGGCAAGGTCGCTTCCGTACCTTGCTGCTGCTGAAGCATAACATTTTAGTGGAGGATTATTATTAATAGTTTGATGGGAGCGGTGGGTAGTATTTTATTTTATTTTTTTAAAAAACAAGCACCGATGCTCATCTCCGTAATTAACCAATCAGTATCTGTAATTCAGTGCAGCAATCGAAACTCTAACCCTTCTTCTTTACATAACTTAGAAATGATGACCTCCTTTCTCCAGCTCCCCGAATTGCTCACTGGAAAAAAAGGGAGGGGTATCTAGGGTGGAGAGAAGTTGAAAAGGGGAAATCCAGAAGCCCTGGTACCAAGGTACGGGACACTTTTCACAGAGGAAACCTTCCACAGCTTCCAAAGAAGGAAGGACAGAGTGGTGTGATAGTGAGCAAGCCAAAAGCAGGGAACTAATTAGAAAAAAGGAAAGCAAGGATTCCAACTGGGATGAATGAGTGTTGAAGGTTTTGGGCTACTGGTCTCCTGACTCCATCCAACCCATTTCTTGCTACAATCCTTGCTTGGAAAGAAGGATGCTGCTAGAGAAGAATGTCTAGCTAGTGAGGAAAATTTAGAAAATAAACTATGTGAACCATAGTGATAATATAGCATAGATATATAATATCTGTATACAAATATCTATAGATAATATGGATACATAATAGCACTTAAAGGCCTGAAAGGCACTTATGTTATTCCACTTGAGCAAATCATTTAGGAGTCAGTTATCCAGGTTATAGATATTTAATACTTCTTCCTTCTCTATGTTGTGGCCCTATTGTGTGTGAGCATTTTTGAGTACCTATGTAAATTTCACTGGTAATTATTTTATCTGAAAAACTTTGGGAGGGGAAGAAAAAGGAAGCAAATTCAAAATGGTAAATTATATTGTTTGCAGCTAGTAAAGGTAGGAGAAAAGGTGGAAACTAGTTTTCTTTTACTTCCATTCTTTACCTCCTGACAGTAGAAAAAAATGAAGATTTGACAGGGTGTGTATGTATATGTGTGTCTGTATAAGCCTCTTACTAGCTTTGTGAACTTGATCTGGTTGCCCAACCTGTTCTGTGGTGTTGGTCATATAGATTTTATTAATTTCAATTTACACAAGAGTAAAGGGTCTCAGATAAGTAGGGAAGTACTGTTTAATTTTTGTCTTTGTATTTCTAGCTTCTAACATAGTATTTTTCACATTGTGGGTACTTAGCACAAGGCTTGGCACAAAACGGGCACTTAATAAAGTCATAAAAGTAATAAATGCTTGTTGAAATGAATTAAGTTACCTAGACAGCTTGGTGGTGCAGGGGATAGAACTCTGGAGCAGGAATTGGGAAATCCTGCTAGATATTTTCTAAATGTAGACCTCTATTAGAGAATATGTTAAGCAGTTTTCCTCAATTTCTTCATCTGTAAAATGGGAAGATACCTGTCTCCCATAATTGTTATGAAGTTCATGTGAGATATTTGTAAAGCACTTAGCCAGTGTCAGGCATATAGTGCTTGTTATATAATAAAAGTTATCCATTACTATTTCTTGTTCGTGGTCACATGGCTATTCATCAGTCTTAGAACCCAAGTATATTGATTCTGTGGCAGCAATGTTTACTACATTATGCTACCTCTCTTTAGGAGTGAGTTAGTGACAGTATTGCATTTTCACAGTTAGGAAAATGAATACTGAGAATATCAGGTAACTGTGCCAGAAAGACATGCTAGGTTTCTGTGACAACTGAATGGAAGGGTGATGACCTGAGGCTAATGGGGGTTAAATGCAGTACTTCCCTGAAGCTAGAGTAGTTTTGGCAAAGTCTTTTTGTTTTAGGTCAGGTTTGCCCTGGACTAAGATCACTTCCTGGGGCCACCTTCCAATAACAACATCCCTGGGAGCTCTGAACTAGTTCTGAAACATCCCTTATCTGAATAAATAATAATTTTAAATTTACATTCATTAGCACTTTAATGTTTACAGTGGATTTTTATGTATATGTAAGCCAACTTCACAATCACCTGGTAAGGTCGGTAGTGCTAAGGATTGTCTCTATTTTACTTGAGGCTCTGGGAAACGTATTAATGACTGACTATGACTGAGAGAGAATTCAAACTCATATATGGTAGAATGAACTCTCAATTTTAAGACACAAAAACCTGGGTCACAGCTCTCCCACTTTATGACCCTGGAGAAGGTACCTCTTCTCTCTTCATCTGTCCCTTCACTGTTAAAATAATAGATCCCTTCTCTCTTGAACATTATGATTTTATGATTCTGATTCTATCTTCTTTTTTTTCCCCCCTGAGGCTGGGGTTAAGTGACTTGCCCAGGGTCACACAGCTAGGAAGTGTTAAGTGTATTTGAACTCTGATCCTCCTGAATTCAGGGCTGGTGCTCTATCCACTGTGCCACTTAGCTGCCCCCCTGATTCTATCTTCTAATGTCAAGGTACTTTTAGGACTCCAAACTGCTTATCTGGACATATTGATTTTGGAGGATGCTAGTTTTATATATTCCCATGGTTTCAGTTTGAAATTAAATGAGCTATTCCTCAGTCTGCTGAGCACCCACCCATTGTCCCCAGACTTTTCCCTATCCGTGATCAAAATCTAGAAACAATTCAATTTGTTCAGATCAGAGATTTTTCTGGGTTCTGTTACCTTTACCTGAAAGAGTCCCTAGATTCTTTGTAACCCTGATAAGGATGCTTTAAGTTGAATATCGATTTAGCTTTTGGACACTGTGACCCTACTGGTAAAATAACTTTTCCAAGTTTGTATTTAAGATCTTTTGAATCTTAAACTCCTTGAAACTATTTCATCACTAAATCATCCAGTATTAGCATTGTCAATTAATTATCTATATACTTCTAAAGGACAGCTATGGTATAAAGTCTAATGTAACAACCCAGAAATCATTTATATTTGATTTGGCCATACATAATTTTTGTGGGGAGTTTGCATGTATGCTGTTTGTATGTAGATTTGCTTGCTTTATTTTGTCTGTCTTAGTCTAATTTTATTAACATTACTTTGCAAAACATGCAGCAGTACACAAAATCATGAAGTTATTTCCTTCCTTTCCAGCCTTATTAAATCTCATTCCCCTTTTTATACTCAGTGAGCCAAGGATTCTTGCCTCCTTATAATGCCTTATACATAGCATTCTATCCCCAACTTTGTTTATTGTCACTGGCTGGCCTCCATGCTTGAGATTCCCCCCCCCCTCCAACCTCTCTGCCTCCTGGCTTCCTTCAGATCTCAACTAAGTCCCATTTTATATAAGAAGCCTTTCTTGGTCCTCCTTAATTTTAACCCAATTTATCTTGTATATTGGGTTTCTCCATTGTTGTTTGCAAATTGTTTCCCCTCTTAAATTATAAATTCCTTGAGATTAGGCAATGAATTTTACCTTTTTCTGCTTCTTTCACTTAGCATATAGTAAAGGCTTAATAAATGCTTATTGACTTGTCTTCATTTGGCCTTGAAGAATGCTGAGTGGGAAGCAGAAATCTATTTAGAAATAAAAGCTTCTCACAGGTAATTGAAAGTTGACTGCATCCTGAAAGTTGGAAGTGCAATGAAAGTTTATTTTATTTAATATCTATTTTGATTGACAAAATCAATAGGACAGCTAGGTAGTGAAGCAGATAGAATTCCAAGGCCTGGAGTCAGGATGACTCATCTCTCTAAATTCAAATCTGGCCTAAGATACTTATACCATGTGTGCCTCTGGGCAAGTCATTTAACCTTGTTTGCCTCAGTTTCCTATTGGAGAATTAGAGAAGGAAATGACAAACCACTCTAGTATCTTTGTCAAGAAAACCCCTAACAGGATCTTGAAGAGTTGGACACAATTGAAAAACTATCAAATAAGTACAAAAATTTTGGCTATAAAATCATCTGAGATGATTGGAAATGAAGAAGGCAGAAAAAATCTAATGGATAAAAAAAAATAGACACTTCAGGTGTTGCTTAATATGTTTAGCAGCTTAGGCAAGGGGCTACTTCATTTGAACTGAAGAATCCTGCTCAAATGAAATAAAATCTTAGAAAAACCTGCTGTGGCCAACTAGTATGTAACCACATGCTTTTGTTGGGGATTGGAGATGGAGTCACATTTCTATAAGTGATGATAAGCAATAGTGCAGAAAATGTTTCATTTTTTTATTGGTATCCACTAAGCCATGTGCACCTAATAAGTTTTCAGTTAATGTTTGTTAAATCGAATTAAATTGTAAAAAATAAAAAGGAATAACAACTCAGATTCTAATGAGAAATCACTAGAAAAACAAACTATATTTTCCTAAGGTACAATTGTCCAGCATGAAATCCCTTAGCAGTTCTCAGCATAGACCACTTTTCACAGATTTCCTTTAGACTCTTTTAATTGTGCTTATCTGCAACTGAACAGGATGCTTCTGGCAGCAGGAAAAAAAATCACTGCACTTGCCAATTAAGCAAAGATAATATTAGGGTGAGGGTTTACATGCATGCTTTACTGACTAATCCCAGCCCCCCAGACAGACTTCTACTTGTTTTGAAAAACAGATCAAAATGCAGTGTTCAGTACAGTGCTGATGATGACTCTTTTTCCCATGGGTCAACTCCATTCCTCCCAGTCCTTGGCAGTATCATTTATAGCCCACTGAAATGTTCAATGTATATAGCTCCTTCTGCTGCTACAGGTACAAGGTTTCCTAGAGACTCTATTGTTTGACTCATGAGAACACAACTGGGGAATTTCTTGTGCATTATAGCAAAAGAGGAAGTTTCGAGCAAGTACCTTTTCCAGAAAATGAAGTGCTACTTACTTGTCATTATTACTATCATTGTTATTTCTCAGTCACCTGAAACAGATTCATATTCTCTCAATATGGCAAAAAGCCTTAACTTTAGGAGGGGAGGGCTTAAAAAAAAGAACACATAACAAAAACACAACTTGTTCATACTTTTATTTATATAACTACATGAAATTCACATGAGAAAAATTCACTTCCAGAAAAGATAAGGGACAATTAGCTGACAAACAGAAAAGTTTCATGTAATGCTGAAAGTCAGGGTACCAAAGGAACATAAAAGGGGAAGGAAGAGGGAGAGAGAGAGACAGACAGAAAAGCATTTATTTGGCAGCTATTATGTGCCAGGTGCTGTGCTTTTACAAATATTTTATATGATTCTCACAGCAATGCTTCAAGAAAGGTACTATTATTATTCCATTTTATATTTGAGGAAACTAAGGCAGGTAAAAGTTAAAGGACCCAGAATCTCACTGCTTGTAAATTTATGAAGCCAGATTTTAATTCACATCTCTCTGACTATAGGTCCAATGCCCTATTCTCACTTGTCCCATGTAATAAAGAGTATTATAAATAAACACATATTCAGCAACAATTGTATTTTGAACATTAGAAGTTTTATGTGAGAGCTATTATCTCTGCATGTAACAGTAGACAAAGGAGTCTTATCACCACCAATCCCTTACCTTTTTTATGACTTTGCAGATAGTAAATATATATATATATATATATATATATATATATATATACACACATACATACATGCACATGTGTGTAACTAGTTCATGAACACACAACAAAGAATTGTGCCTCTGAACTTTTATAGTATCTCAGTACATAAAGATAGCACAGATTTTATTGAGGTCGTCATAAGGAAGAAGCCAATTAGAAACAAGCATATTTGTATTTCAGAAGATACTTCATGTCAAAGAAGGATCCATGGAGAGTCCTCAGGAAAAAAATCACCAGACTGTGGAGCCCTCTCCCAGTTGATCTTTGTTGTTATCCAGTCATACTCTGAGTTTTGCTTGTAGGAAACAGTGAGTGTTAATGCAGAGAACCTCAGTCCTTTTAGAATCACAGCAATCCATGGAAATTTTAGTTCCCTCTTTTGTTTACCAAGAACGTTTAATTAAGATTCTTTCCTAACACTCTTCCCCACCCCTCAAAAAATTTTTAAAATCATTTTATTAAAAATAGCCTTTGTGTTGACAAATGAATAGCTGGGCTCAGATTTCCTTATCCAATTCTTATCAAGAAAATAAAACAATAAAGATGTGCCTTCGAAGGCCAATAAAGACATGTTTTATGAGACCAGGAAAAGGGAAGTCCCGGAGTTGTAACTGCTCTGCCTACCGCATTGTTGTAGAAGGTGTTAGGTGAACTTTAGCTGCTGTGTCACTGTTAAAATTCTATCTCTCCCTGCTTCTCTGTCCTTTATTTTCCTGTTCTTAGGTTGTGGAAAGTAGAAAACAGAAACTGTTTCTCTAACATTTTTGGACTTGTGACTTTTATCAGTATAGGGAACACCAGGTAAGGAAATTGCCTCTACCAGTTCAGTAACTTTTTTTCAAATTATAGGGCAGTTGTTTGTTTGTTGTTTTTTTTTGTTTGGTTGGTTGGTTGTTGTTTTTTTTTTTTTTTTTGGGGGGGGGGTAGAAGGGCACTTCTAAGAGGTGAGTTGCTGCTAGTACCTGTCAGTGGCCAGACTTGAACTCCAGGCTTTTTGACCCCAAGGCCTGCCCTACCTCTCTCCATCCTGTATATCAGGTTACTTATATTCTCCAACATGGTATTCTTAATTACTGGAAGAATAGTGTTATTTTTGCTTTTTCCTTGTATTTCTCCATCTACCTTCCACAAATAATACATCTCCTTGAGAAAGCTGCCTATTATTAGGAGCATTTGTGATAGAGAAAGGCAGTATTACTTTGAAGTAACTCTGATTGCCCTCCATGTCTCCCTTTACCTATCATTCTAAAGATAGTCATTCTTCTATGTTCATAAATCATAGAGAAAGTACACGGTATTACTTGTTCAATTGGATAATTTTTTTCTTTCTAAAACCTTTACACTAAAAATTCATCTTTTTGCAAAATTTCACCATTATAATCTCTGTATATTTTCCCCTGGTTACAATATATAGCTCTTTTAAAATATATAAGGATGAAGCCATAGTTATAATTCAGTTTTTTTTTCCTTCTGATTCAATGTTTAGGGGAAAGAAAAATAAATTTAAATAAAGCAAACAAAAAAACAGAGAGATTTGAAAGTGCTTGTGAGATTTATAGATAATTGGACATGTATTATATATGAATGTTTGCCTAACTTTGTGCATGGTGTGCTCTCATCAGAGAAGATGCTGTGCTCGTGAGCAAAGCAGAATTGAATTAGCTCAGAAAAAAACATGAGATGTGCAAAGTTAGAGAAGCCACCCCAAATGTTCATAGGAACTCTTTGTGTCTGACTTGTGACAGAGCATTCTGGTCTTGTATTGGTCTGGTCAGCCACAGTTGTATACACTGTGACCCTAACACAGTGATGTCATTTTGGTCCTCTTTGAGAACAAAGAACAATAACCAACCAACTTTGTGTATATATATGTGCACATTGTATTTTGTATAGAGAGGTATGTCCCTCTATAACCTATCTGTCTGTTCTGGATCAATACTTCTAATTTAAGTTTCCTGCAAATAAGATGGATCTATACAG